>NC_079414.1:1140023-1265227 GCF_026213295.1 Gadus chalcogrammus | reverse complement strand
TAATTGCATAACCATTCACTGCAAAAACAGACTATTTTAAGTACCTATTTGGTCAAGTTTTAGAATATTGGAGCATGTGTCCCAAAAAGTACTTTAAAAACGAAGTGAACAAAATGAATTCAGGATACTATACAATATTTAAAAGTTCAGTGTTATTATATATAAAAATAAGTATCAAGTGAGTGCATTCAATGCATATCTATATATTTATACACAGTGTTGAAATGTCCTGTTAAGAGACAGTACTTGGTTGATATCTAAGCGTTGGAGGAACTGCTGTATCTCCCTTACCCCTCATTGCAGGTGAAGTTGACTCTACTCTGGTATAAATTGTCCTCAAAGTGCATCTCTGCATTTGGTGGGGTATCTATGGCAGGGCACATCTTTGCTAAAGTAGAGAAAAAGGGTAGATTACTTTGACAGGAAGTGCTGCTGGCTCTAGAAGATGGCTCCAGTACTGGCTCAAGTTCGACTGGACAAAAGCTATTTTTGATGAATTGAAACCTTGCACTTCAATCGATGACTTGAACCAAATCCACATATATCAATCGCTTGATTGTTCATCAATTCCTAGGTTTTATACTGAATATCCTAAAGATTATGGCAAATATTTTGTTTCTTGGTAGGCTCGCTCATCAGAAAGTAAATGTATACATTTTGTATAATCTGGGTGATCAAATGATTCGTGTTCTACTACAATTAAGCAGTCCTTTTTGGCTTTTATAATGAGAATGTATTTTGTTTGATCAAAGGTACTCACCCTGACACACAAACTCCGTTCTGCCCATGCCCCCCGGACGCTGCAGATGATGACCCCACGGCCGCTCTGGGTGGGTAGCCCGGCGCACAGGTCACGCGGGCACGCTCCGTACCCAGAGGAGATAGCAGCTGCAGCCCCAGGGCCTCCACGTGAGGCGTGAGGACGGTCTGGGACAGCCTGTTGGTGAGAGCATCTCTCTAGTTTAGCCTCCCTCTTTTAGTTCTCACTCATGGACCCTCTTCATACTGACCATGTCAGTGGAAAATCACTGAATCAGATCAGACGATATATCCTTAGACTAGTTTAGATTAGCTCAACTTTCAACAGCATAAATTCAATTTAATAACATTCACTGATAACCTTGAACGACATAAACACCACTCTAAATATCAAGCAAACGGCGGAACAGGGAACTACGGGAGACAAATAAATACGAAAATATATACTGAAACAAATTATACAAGCCAACACAAACACAAACACACACCACACCCAACACACACACACACACACACACACACACACACACACCATACACACAAACCATACACACACACACACACACACACACACACACACACAAACACACACCACACACACACACCTACACACACACACACACACCACACACACCACACACACACAGCACACATACCCTCGAGGCCCTTGATTATTACAAATGAAAGATTTGAATGCGTACCTCATTCTCTGACTTTACCGATGGATAGAAATGGACTCAACACAAGTAGAGCCTGGAATAGTCGCATGTCTGCTGGCTTGACCAAGAGACTCCATGCCCCTGTTTGACTTGTTTAAATGGTAAACTGATAATATTGAATGAGCTTACTGGCAACCCTACTCTCGGTTTCCTCTGAAGGTCCGGCCTTTTTTCTTACAGGCAGGGGGAGTCAATTGTATCTGTGCTTTTGTGGCAGTAAACCACAGCAGACAGACTGCATTTTTTGCTGCAGTTTAACTGACTTTAGATAAAAAATAGATTCACCTTCAAGAGCCAGTGAACTTTTGCTTGGAACGTGGTAACTAGCTCTGAACTGAAATGCAACTCAACAAATGTAATCCAAGCCATTGTACCACTGTTCTTCTGAAATAAGGCCTATACAATTAAGAGAAACAGGAGTAAAATCTTCCATAGTCCTCACGCCAATGTCCTACGTTAACCTGTCCAGTTCATGTGCAATGCAAGGCTGATTCTTTGTGACCGTGTCATACCTGGTCTCGACGCACTGCCTCCACGGAACCCTGTTGTTGGGCAGCGGCTGTATGGGGCAGCGTTGATGATGCCGAGAGAGGGCTCAGCTTCTCAGTGTGATGGTCACGGTGAGTGGCGCCATTTCATCATCACAATCGTCTCCCCGCAACCAGCTCTCAGCCCAAAGAGCATTTTTTTATCTCATCGTGTTTAATCCCTGCTGAAATTGTGGGTTCACTGGCTCCTTTAAAAGAGGAATGGTCGCAGTTTATCGATAAAAACTACAAAACAGTAATGCATACTTCCTATGTGTGTTTTTGGTTCCATCTTTCTACGTGTGACGATTTATTATTTATACAGTGATAAACAGATTCAGGTAGTCGGGGATTGAAGCGTTTGTAAGGCTGAGCCTTTGTGCATCAGTTGGTCCTTTCATGATACATTTAATTAGGAGAGATATCAAAAAGCCATCTTCGTAATCTTATCTCAGTGATGGTGGTCAAGTGAAACCAGAACTTAATCTTGTTATTTTCTTGTGTCGAAGTGGAAATTTGCCTTACGAAATATTCGTATATTCTTCATTCATGTTTTTGAGTTTTTCTCAATCTGTTCATCGAGGATGATTTGTGAGTACTAAGTGTGAGGGAAGTGTGTGGTTAATACCACCCGGTTCCTCCGACTCAACCCTGCTGCTGGGCCAAGGATTCATGTGGAGCACGGGGGGTTTCTACTGGGAACCCCTCTGTAGGGAAGATCCCAAGGTAAAATTACAGGCTTTCCGACGCGATCGTTACAGTGGAAGATTAACCATTGTAGGCGAGGGACATCAGCCACAACAGTGGATGTAAAAGAAAAAGAAAAAACTGTGTTCAAAAAGTGTGGACGGGTGTAGAACTGAGGTTTGAGCAGATAGTTTTTGGTTAATAAAAATAAAACTACCCCTGACCTGCAAATCAACACCCTATATCCCTGTCTCCTTCACACTTTCAATTGGTCATCTTTATTTAGTCCAAGTCACTTAATAATTATATAAGCTTATGATGTTTTTTGTAGGCTTTTAATGAAATTAGTTTGACAAGCAGTACATATATGCAACAGGAAATGCTACAGTAAGAGGCAGCAAAGAAGACCCGAACTGTTATTGAACAGCCCCTGTTATTGCGTTCTAGTTGCCCATGGCCCTGGCCCTTGTCCTGGGGTAACCACTGGGGCTTGCCCTCTGTTAGGCTGGGGCAGCAGAGCGTCGGAGTAGCAGAAGGATTGGCATCACACACGTTGATCTCCGACGGCAGAGTCTTCGACCCTCATGGTGGTACTCCAGCTTTCCTGGTTCTAAAAAGCAGGCAACAGTGAAACAGGTTGTGGGAACCACATTTATTTTGGAAGGGATTTGACCGGCATTATTACCACAGTTAAATTATAATATAAGGGAAAACACAATGTTGTATTATTTAAAAAGTAACGGCAAGTCTCACCCCCGTTCCAAACTAATATGCAACTAATATGCAATGCTTCCTCAATTGGCATAAGCTGACCAACTAATATGCAACACTTCCTCAATTGGCATTAGCTGTTCAACATTTCGTTCACAAAAATAACCCAGTTAACTCAATTTAAACTAGCATTTACCAAGATAAAAAAAAATCTTCCTGGAAATTGTTTTAAGTTATGCTGCTGCTCAAATCTCCTGGTCCAGCTGGATAGTGGGATAGTAGTAGGATCGGGTCGATCCTACTATCTTAAAACTAATGTGACATTTGAGGCTGCAGCTGCTATCTGAACTGCAGTACTGGTTATGGTGAACTGGTACATTAGAAGCCCTATCATTCTTAGCCCTGTGTCATGCTTTAGATAACAGGATTCCTTAGATTTTCCCTTGGGGAGGACTCTTGGGGACCATGGATATCTACTGTTGGCTGATTGGCACTTACCCTCAAAGCATTCGGGGAGCGTCAGGGTACCATCATTGCAGGTAGAGGCGACTGGGTACCCACATTTCTGCACTTTGTTCTTGCAGTAGAAGAGCACCCGCTCTCCGTGGAGCACCCTGTTAGGTTTCAAATCTGCAATCCAAAGCTTCCTGCCGTTGTAGGAGATGCGCCCTCTCTTGATGTTGACTGAACACGGGGCTGTAGAGAGACATTTGGACAGCATGCTGTCAGTGTTTGATAGGATCAGCTAAACACGGGCTGTAGAGAGACATTTGGACAGCATGCTGTCAGTGTTTGATAAAATCAGCTGCACACTGGGCTGTAGAGAGATTTTTGGACATTACAGCACACTGTCAGTGTTTGATAAGATCAGCTGAACACGGGTCTGTAGAGAGATTTTTAGACAGCATGCTGTCACTGTTTGATAGGATCATGTTGAGATTGCAGTAACCCTTTGAATCCCAGGTTCTACAAGGGTCCACTTGGGTTGAAGGGTTTTCCCATGGAACATCCTGTCTACTGAGTGTTCAGCTGCAGTGAAGGATGGGGCCTCACTCAGATGTTGACTTTGAAGGGCAGAGGTTCAGTTCTGTCTGGGCTCCACTTGCCGCTTTCGCTCATAATGACATCATTCTCTGTGTTCTGACTCTCTGTGGTCTTTCATTGGGTGTGTGTATGTTAAAGGTGGTAAAAGGAAGCCAATATGATGATATTTTTTTTAAAGTTTCTTTACAATGGTTCGCCATCACTCACCCCTGCAGACAGGCTTAGTGGACCAGTTCCCTGTGTTTGTGCAGCGGTTCTCTGCCTGTCCGTCCAGCACGTAGTGGTCGTTGCAGGCGTACCTGACCGTCCCCTTGTAGCCATGGGTCCTCATGACTGCGAAGGCGAGGAAGCCATTAGGGATCCCCTCAGGAATGGGACAGCTGATATCTGGGATAACAGGTGGGAAAAGGGGTGCCATATCAGGGTCCCAGTCTGGGTTAGGGACACAGGAAAGTTGTCTGATCTTGAGGATCGTGATGGTACCTACTGTCTGCTTACTTTTACATGATGTCACATCTCGACTGTGTTATCAATGGTTGGAGTGAAATACCTGCCCCATAAACAAAGTTTGATTTTAAGACTGCTCTTGGCTAATGTCTGTCCAATCAGGGTAGCTCTTCACCAATTGGTTTGGGATCCACCTTATCGGTCAATCATCAGGTGCGTGAAATGCAGCACTTCTCAATCGTGGACAAATGTAGGAAGGGAGGGTGCAGGAAGGAAAACATTTATTTGATTGTTTAGTTTAAAAAATTGTGCTCTTTTATACCCTCTCTCTTTACAAATCTCAAATTGGACCTACAACAGCTTAAGAGTTGAACGAATGTAAAATAGGTTAGAAAATAAGATGTTGCAGGTTGTTTATGGCTTGTTGAATTTCTGATGTTTTTTACCTTAATTTTAAGGGGAAGGTAGGCCTACAGATGGTTAGCCTACAGCCTAAATAAATGACTTACCACGTTTGTATGTATAACAGTTAGGGGGGAAGACATTTTTTTCTGGAATCAACCACCTTTTCCATGTAAAATTGATATTAGATAAAGGAGGCACGTTGGGGAATGAGATTTACCGCGACAAACGGGCGGTTCCGTTGCGGTTCCGTCGGCCAAGCACTCCCCTCTCTCAAAGCTGGGAGCCTTGGGTGGGGTGCACTCGTACGTCCAACCCTGCCCGTACATGGTGCTGATCGCAGTGTGCGCCTTGTCCAACACAAATCTACCATCTCGGGGCGGCTTTGGTAGTGCACAGCTCACTGCTGTTGGGATGAAGTCAGAAAATTTAATGTGATTTTTCTTTTCCCTGACCTGCGCTCCATTGCCTGGAATCAGAAACTGTGTAGCCAGAAGAAAAGTTGTGCAGGAGCAGTATAGTGAGCCATGTTGTAATTGTGCGCCCCGTGGTTTTAGACTATACGTTAAGAGGGGCTGAACCCACACACACACACACACACACACACACACACACACACACACACACACACACACACACACACACACACACACACACACACACACACACACACACACACACACACTGTCCATTACTGTCCCTCACAGGATAAATACAACTAACCTTTCACACTACAACTAACCCTACACACCGCAAGGAGTTATTTTCCAGTAGGTCCTACTGTCCTCAAATACCTTTACAAAGCGGGGGAGGATGGCTCCAGGTTCCGTCAGCTAAACATGTGCTCTCATTGGCTCCTGTCATGACATATCTGCATAAACACAAGTCAGCCAGGGCCGTTGATGATTTTTGTACATCTTAAGGTTTCAGTGTGTAGAATTAAGTCCCATTTAAACATGAATTATGTTACATTAGAATCAGAATTCATCAGAAGATTAACCCTATCTCGGACGCAACTTATATAGCTTCTGAAGACGGGCTTATGCTCCATCATTTCACCAAAATATCCTATTAATTATACTGGAGTTTCACTTTTAATCTCAGTGTAAAGTAGTGTAACAAATAGCTGTTTGCGGATGAAGGGGATTATGATAAATTAGCATTATTTCATATTCAGTTGCTTGCAGCCCCACCGCTAGTTGCTACTCAATTCTGATCGCTGGACCTTTAATGCCTACCCTTCATCACATGTGTAGTTCAGCACCGTCTTGAAAGGAACCTGGGTTCTCCCTGGCACAAGAGCCTGCAGAGGCCTGGGGATAGGACAGGTTCTACCTGGAAAACAGGAGAACAATTGAGGTGAAAATGGAAGGAACTGTAGCAAACACTGAACTGCATGCGTGAAAACAGATATAAAATAATGTTCTTAAGAATATATATGTCAATATATATATATTCAATGCTTATCAAATATATATATATATATAAATATATATATTCTATTACTGTATAGATATAGAGATATATTAAAAAACAATAGGTGAACACAGGTTTGCTGGTGTGTTTAAGGTTTAGCTTTGTATAAGAATGCTATCTAACATGTAAGTATCGTTCTACCAGTTGGCCCCATAACAAATAAGACAGAAGCCAGAATGCTATCTAACATGTAAGTATCGTTCTACCAGTTGGCCCCATAACAAATAAGTGAGAAGCCAGCTGATGACATCATACTTAGTTTTGCCTGTTTGAACCATTCCTGAAATTCAGATTACAATCAAATCTATGCAAATTCCAATGTACACTCAACCTTAGTTGTTGATTTTGGCTGAAATGAGCTTGAAACGTTTACATAATCCTACCTCAGGGTCCGGCCTCAAGTGATCATTTGAGGTTGAAAAACCTTTCTTGTTGAAAGCTGAGTCATTGAGTCATTATAGGTCAGTGAAAGTCATGTAGCTCAGCCCGTAGCCGGGAACTCACGTGTGCACGCTAGGTCAGTCGCCGTCCATTCCTGGGTGGGGGTGCAGGCCAGCTTGTGCGGGGAAGGAGTAGAAGGTGTGTAGCCCTGTTCACACGCTAAGGTCACTTCCTCCCCAACGTCATACACACTCTTCAGACTGGACACATCGATGCCATCGCTCAAGGGCGGTCGGCCACATGCTGATCAAAGGGGACAGACTCCAGCATTCAATCACGGTCAGGGCACAGTTTGTATACCATGTGTACATTTCAAAATACCACACAGATGCAAATAGAGACTACCCGTTAGCCATTCATCATTCACCAGAGAAGACTAGTCTAACAGTTCACCTTTATTGGAAAAGACGGAGTCAGGGAGAGACTTTAGATATTAATTAACAATTGAAACATTTTGTAAAAAACTTCAAGTACAATGGTCTATACCTTTTTTGGATGTCACTATTGTGTGTAAGGCGACTTGGCAGAGCAGCAGGAGAGCGAGTGGAGCCATCTTGTCCGGAGATCAACAGGATGACCACTCCAGCAGGTCTGGAGGAGGCATATGGGTACCATGCAGCCATCATCCAATCAGAAGACATGATTGATTCAGTTCAAAGTCAGCCCATTCATGCATATTTGTTCAAAGTTGAAGAATAACTTTAAATTTGTGATAGGGTGCAAGCCCCGAACAGAGATGCATCATGTGCCTCATATGTCTCTTTATAGCTACAAAGAGACTCATATACCTCTATATAGCTATATAAAGCCTCATATCTCTTTATAGATATATAGAGACTCATATATCTCTATATAGCTCCATAAGGGTCATATATATATCATATATCACTATAAAGCTATAGAGATATAGTAGCCCCTATATAGCTACTGTATATAGAGATTTATACAACGGGTGGCTTAAATCCAGCGATCTGATTGGTTCCTAACTGTTGTATAATGAGCGTATACATAACTGCTATGACGCCCAATAATTTTGTGAAAGAGATATATGAGCCTCTATATAGCTATATAGAGGCTCATATATCTCTTTATAGATATATAGAGGATTATTCATCTCTGTTATTATATGCATGTTTCTGTCTGTCAGTGTGTCTTTCTACTGGTTGTTTGGGTGTGTCTATTTATAGAAACATTCTAATCATTAACATCAAATCCTAATGTTGTCATTCTTTTCTGGATTATGTGCTCAACCATGCATTTAATCACCTGTAATCTGCCTGTAAGATCCCTAACCAACTTTCACAATCTCAACTGTGTCAATATATTAGCCAGCAACCTGTAACTTGGTGAATTCACCACTGTTCAACCATACAGTGTGGATCTAAACCAGGGGTGCCCAAATTCTTCACAGTGGAGGGCCAAAATTAAATCTGGTTCATGTTTTGCAGTACATTAAGTTCAATATGTGTATAGCGTGTGCAAAATAAACACTATGAAATATTTGAAGACAGACATGGAACATTACTAAGCCTTAGGCCTATATCTTCAAATACAAAGACATTTAGTGCAATAGGCAAAGTACCATGGGACAAAACACAAATTCTACTACACATCAGTAATAGTAGTAGAATTGAGAACAGCTGAAGAAGGTTTGTAGAAAACAGTACTGTACTTACTAACTAGTGCAATAAACAAAGTAACATGGCACAAAACATGCCCCCATTAATCATACAGAGCAGAACATACTCCAAGGCGACACATTGGAGGCTTAGGCCTACACATTCTGCCTGAAGTAGGTAGACATGCAGCCTGTCCTTGGTTTTTAAAAGTCTCTCAATATCAGGCTCCAGCTGACTAATAGGTGAGAATTTCATGTAGGTGAGTCAGATAAAGCATATATACAATTTGGAAATTATACAGTGGCCAAGGCGCGGGCCAAATATAATGTGGGCCAAGTTTGTGTAGTATAATTTGGCCCACAGGCCTCACAATGGGCAGCCCTGATCTAAACGATAAACCTTTTCCAACAGGCTCTTTGTGGACCTGCTGTGGCCCATCAGGTACGTCTGCTGGTTTTACATTTTTTACGGCTGAAGTACACCTTCTCTCTGTCCAATTAGTTGATTGGGGGTTGTGAATGTATTTCATGTGTAGAATATAACATTCTAATGAAAATCAAATACAAAGACATTTAGTGCAATAGGCAAAGTACCATGGGACAAAACACAAATTCTACTACACATCAGTAATAGTAGTAGAATTGAGAACAGCTGAAGAAGGTTTGTAGAAAACAGTACTGTACTTACTAACTAGTGCAATAAACAAAGTAACATGGCACAAAACATGCCCCCATTAATCATACAGAGCAGAACATACTCCAAGGCGACACATTGGAGGCTTAGGCCTACACATTCTGCCTGAAGTAGGTAGACATGAAGCCTGTCCTTGGTTTTTAAAAGTCTCTCAATATCAGGCTCCAGCTGACTAATAGGTGAGAATTTCATGTAGGTGAGTCAGATAAAGCATATATACAATTTGGAAATTATACAGTGGCCAAGGCGCGGGCCAAATATAATGTGGGCCAAGTTTGTGTAGTATAATTTGGCCCACAGGCCTCACAATGGGCAGCCCTGATCTAAACGATCAACCTTTTCCAACAGGCTCTTTGTGGACCTGCTGTGGCCCATCAGGTACGTCTGCTGGTTTTACATTTTTTACGGCTGAAGTACACCTTCTCTCTGTCCAATTAGTTGATTGGGGGTTGTGAATGTATTTCATGTGTAGAATATAACATTCTAATGAAAATCTTTCACTGCAGGTGAATTTACTACATTCCCTTTTTCCATGACTAGATAGAAGGATCTGGTATCGGAATTCTGCGTAGGTAGGAAGCCAGTAGAATAGGAAGTCAGGCCTCGGGCTGGGATGTAGCAGCTGATGTTGTGTGGAGTTACCCACAAACACAATGATGTACATTGAAGAAGCCCACAAAGGCCTGAGTCTAATGGAGAAAGAACCAGGCAGACTGGACCAAACCAACCACACAACAACACATTTTACTCCTCCTGACCCCAATTATTTATCCTATAATTGCTGCATAAGTGCATTTGATTATTATACATTTGTATTCATTCATTTACCAAAACAAACATCCAGACTAACTAGGACCCCTGCCGGATCCCTTCTGCATTCAGCTCCAATTGGTACGGCCTGTGGGTCTGATCAGGCCCCTGTAGGAGGGTAAAGATATGAAAAAAAGGCACCTTACCCTAAAAAAATTGCAACAAAAGGTTTCTCAACTGTTTTTTGTAGTATTGGGTAACCTGAATAACATACTAAAAGTCTACCAAAATCTGACCACTCGAAAGGTGTTATTTTCAAGATGGCGTCCAAGATGGCCGAAAATTCATTATTTATCCTAGACAAGTACTTTTTGTGTCTAACCCTATGTTTTTGGGGCCTAGAAATCCATTGAACTTGTCCTTGAAATTGCAGAGATATAATTAGATAATTGGGAAATGCAATATTTTGTGTGTTAATCTTGTTAAAACCCTATTAAATGGTCACCCGTTAAATAAACTAATTATGTACTAAATATCCGTATTGTATTTTTATTATTCTTTTTACTGTGGGGGAAGGCTTCAAGATATACTCAAAAAACAACACAACTAATAGTCACAATTTTCAGTACTTGAGGTGGGGTGTACACCTCATTCACTTCTTGGGAAAAAACATATTCTTGCAGTATGAACCAATCACTGCTCCCCTCCCCCTACCCACCCCATGAGAGCTGCATAATTCCTCCCCCACATGCACGAGAACTTGAGAGAAAACATTTTCTCGCAGTATGAACCAATCACTGCTCCCCTCCCCCTACCCACCCCATGAGAGCTGCATAACTCCTCCCCCACATGCACGAGAACTTGAGAGAAAACATTTTCTCGCAGTATGAACCAATCACTGCTCCCCTCCCCCTACCCACCCCATGAGAGCAACATAACTCCTCCCCCACATGCACATGAACTTGACAAGCACAGTGTCATGTTGTAGATTTTTTAGAACACAGTGCTAACAGTGTCTGTGTGCTTGCAGGGGTTGACAGTCTTTGTAGCTAGTGGAAAAGCATAATGGTAGCCTGACCATGAGTGCTGGAGAGACAAAATCTGCCATGAAGAATTAAATGATGCTTCTGTTGTGGTTGAAGTCCGTCAGAAGGACTTACCATAAAAAGTGCAAGTGTGCAAAGAGGGGATGACATAGTAATTTCAGCTGGTGAAAAAATACAAAGAAAATGTCGAAAGCAGTGCATAAATCCCAAAAACATTCAATTCCAACAAAAAACTAAAGTTGAGCCGCCAAAGAGAAGTGCCAGAGTAGCAACTAGTCCTTTCAACAGCCAAACTGACTGTCTATTCTGTGGGGCTACATTGTCAGTGACACATTGGAGTGCAGACTATAGCTATGTAAAGACAGATGCATTTGTGGAATCCGTTCTTGAGTCTTGTGACAATCGCTCAGATGAATGGGCCTTCACTGTGAAAGGCAGAATTTAATTTTATGGCTGTGATCTACATGCTGCGGACAGTATTTACCATCAGATATGTAGTGTTAATTTCTGTACTGGGAAACCACTACCACTACAGTTCCAGAATGTCCCAGAGGCAAAGCGTAGAAAGTCTGGCCGGCCCAAAAACGAAGATCAGGAGCAGACATTCATGAAAGTTTGCTCTTACCTTGAGAATAATGATGAGGAACAGTTGACAGTTCCACATTTGTATGATAAAATGAAGGAATTTCTGACAAATACTGATTGCGAACCATTTGCAAAGTCCTACCTCAAGTCAAAGCTAAAAGAAAAGTATGGGGAGAGTGTACATTTTGCTGAAACGGAAGGCTTCCAAGACTTAGTGACAATGAAGGAAAATACATCAAAGATACTGAGATCTTATTTCAATGCCCAAGCAAAGGACGAGGAATCACAGAAACAAGTGATCATTGAAACGGCAGCACGATTGATTAAAAGTGATATCAAGTCCAATGTCCCATCCCTTACCAATGAATATCCAAGTGCAAAGTCGCTTGAGCTTGATTATGCCCTTTCATTTGTTCCTGGAACTTTGCGGACATTGTTAAATTGTCTTTTTGCAGGTAAGGAGACAAACCGAAAGGTTGCCGCAATTGGTCAGGCAATTGTCGAAGCAGTCCGGCCACGTGCCGTTGTAGCTCCCTTACAACTTGGTTTGGCAGTGCAGGTACACCATTTGTATCGGTCAAGATTCCTTTTGGACACCCTTCATGGGATGGGATTTTGTACATCGTATAATGAAGTCTTGCGTTTTGAAAAGAATGCAGCTTCAATTGCCCCTGATAAGTTACCGGATTACATAGATTTGCCGGGCATAGCACTTCTTTTTGCCGGTGACAACGTTGACCACAATATTCATACCATTGATGGCAGGGGGACTTTCCACGGAATGGGTATTGTAGCATCACTCACACCAGGGCGAAAGAAGGATTGTTTCATTCCAAGGAGTCAAATTACTAACCTGGATTTTTTAGAGAAGAATAAAATTCCAATCATCAAAGTCGATTTGAAAAACATGTACGCAAAAACATTGTTTTTGTGTTAAAAAAACTCCCGGCATTAGTCAACTGAGATAGGACAGTTGATGTACTGTGGGAGCTCTCACTCAACTTCAAACAAGAAACCCCTGTTGGCAGGGAATGATGCATATCATTCACCAAGGACAAGAACACCCAGGCCAATTCTTTGTTGTGTTCTTGCCTATGATTGACTTGTACTCTGGGGACAAGACATGCATTTTATCTACGCTAAATTTAATTTGTGATCTTGCCATCAAACACCATGTCCCACCTATTATCACATTCGATCAGCCACTGTACTGGAAAGCTGCAGAGATCATCATGGATGCACCAGAGAGTAGCCAGCTTAAAAGCATTGTGTTGATGCTTGGATGTTTCCACACATTCATGAACCTACTTGGTGCAATTGGAACACTGATGGAAGGCTCAGGACTCAGAAACATCATGGAAGTTGCCTATGGCTCAAATCAGGGTCGGACTGGGAACGATTTTCGGCCCTGGCATTTTTCCATCTACACCGGCCCCTTATGGACCAACCGATCGACCCCCCCCCCCCTTTAGCGCAAATGAGCCGAACCAACTTCAGCGAACCTACTTAAAGGGGTAGTTCGGAATTTTGGACATAGGGCCTGATTCCGAAGTGAGCATTGGTATTCTATATCACTGGAGACAGTTTAACACATTTCATTCAGTCCTTCTAGTTGCAGAGTTCGCTCGTGCTAGGCTAGCGCACGTCAACGGGCAATGCTAGCCTGCTATTAAAAACAGTCTTACCCACTCCACAGTACACCCGAGGTAAATCAATTATAACGACGACAGACTATAAATCTAAATGTCTGTTTATAGAATAATGTTAGAAATAAAAGTAGAGTACAGTGAACGAAGGAATTCTACAAGCGTATTAAATTAACAAGATATGGCCACGTTTGGAGGAGTTAGCGATGCATCTGCTTTTGAAGACGATTATGAGGAATTTGTTGTATCCAACGAACCGTACATGTACGAGCCGGTGTTTTGATGTCAAAGCCAGCAGCAACAAGCCACAGTTGAGTCCTTTCTGGATCTCGCACTGGAAATTGGTGGAAACTTTGTGGTGCCCATCTGTACCGTTTATTTCTACAATTTCTAAAAGCACACTGAACCATCATGTTGCCTAGTCGTTCAATTGCGCTTCTGTCCCACGCTTCTCTGTTTAGGTTCTTCTGTCGTGATTCGGTTACAAACCTAACCAGCGCATAATAGAATTCCGCTTCTGCTGAGAAAGTAGTCCCTCGATGATTCATGCGATGCAAGGTTAGTTTTATTTCTAACATTATTCTATCAACACAGACATTTCAATCTATAGTCTGGCGTTATAATTGATTTACCTCGGGTGTACTGTGGAGTGGGTAAGACTGTTTTTAATAGCAGGCTAGCATTGCCCGTTGACGTGCGCTAGCCTAGCACGAGCGAACTCTGCAACTAGAAGGACTGAATGAAATGTGTTGAAAACGGTCTCCAGTGATATAGAATACCAATGCTCACTTCGGAATCAGGCCCTATGTCCAAAATTCCGAACTACCCCTTTAAGAAAGACCTGTGAGCCGAATTCAACATGTCGCGGTGGGCACAATTAAAAACCAAACGGCCTACCTTGACGCTGTCTTGATCGCGGGGCTTCTTGCAAGTTGCAATTATTCCACATTAATCCACACGGTTTAACATACCCGGACAGTCCTGCTAGCAAGCAATGGATTATGTTAGGTTGTAGCAGCAGGGACGTCGGGGGCACTAGCAGCAACGGTTGAAGCACTGGCCACAGCAAACAAGCGATCTATTTTAAAACATCCAGACGCCTCAGCTTGTAGAGATTTCTGCCTTTTGTCCCGAATCTTCTCCGCTCCCCCTTTCTTCTTTTTGCCAACTCTTTCCATGATTTTTAGCCCATCCACTGAAATTAAAATATAAGCGAAGCAACATCCGCAGCATCCATGGACCGTTAACGTTCGCTGTTAGATGTATAATCCCATCGTGCACCGCAACATATTTTTGCAAAATATTCGAACATAAATTCGCCAAAGAAGAAAATCGTAGTTTAGTTTAAAGAAAGCATTTTAGTTTTATTTTAATTTAGTTTGTTGCAATGATTGTACAGTTTGAAGAAACAGGATTTTACAGTTTGAAGAAATAGAAAATTATACCATATACCAACCGTCACATAGATGTGCATGACAAGGAAGCGCTATATATACTGGATGCACCATTGCAACAATTTGACGTTAGGTTCTTTCTTGGGTTCTTTCCTTATCCGTATTGTCAGGTAAGTAAGGCGGTCGTATAATCAGTATTGGGGCCGGTATGATTGAAGGAGGGCTGGCCCTCGCACGCCGAAATGTGGACCGGCCCTTCTGGGAAATGCCCGGTATCACAGATTACCAGTCCGAGCCTGGCTCAAATGCAGTCCAACATATGATGTCTGGAAAATCAGTACAACAAGCTTTCCGTGCACATCTGCTGATGGACAGATGTATTAATGACCTAGTAGTGTCGGATCTGGGAAAGATCAAGGACAAACTTAGCACTTTCAAACCATTCTCCCTAGACCCATCTCTGACAAACATTGTGACTGGTGTAGTCGCCAAAGAAGACGTGAATGTTCATGAGTTTCAGACCGTTGGGAATGAGATCATTGAGAAAATGGTTGAAAAACCAATTTTTGGGATCTAATTTAAATGGAAAGACCGGGCAAAAACCCTGGCAGATGAATTTACATCAAAGTTGACAAAGATCGAGCCATTGATCCTACTCTTTTGTTCCAGCGATTTCTTATTATGTCCAAAACCGGAGAACTTTCACTGGAAGATGTAATGACCTATGAGCTAAGCACATTCCCCGCAGCCGTGTTTGAAGCCAAAGACATATTCCGGAAAGCTGACAAATCCCAAATAGCACAAGCATTGGCTGAACTGTCAAGCAAGGAATCAAGCAAAACTACACTGGATTTTATCCCACCAACTGAAGAGTATGTCCTTGATGGTGGCTCCCTGATTCATCACTTATCATGGAAAAGGGGTGACAGTTATGGTGCCATTGCACCGTCCTATGCTGACTTTACCATAAACCATGTAAAGTCGTTATGGTAAAGCAGCTGTAGTGTTTGATGGTTATAGTGACAGTGCTTCCATCAAAGACAATACTCACCAGCGACGTGGGCAAAACACCCACCCAGTCATTAACTTCACTGCACAAACTGAGTTTGTGGGAAGAAAGGATGACTTTCTCTCCGTATCTGTTAACAAACAAGGGCTTATTAAGCTTGTGTCTGAGGAACTGGAGAAGAAGGGCTGCACTGTTATAAATGCACCAGGGGATGCTGATGTAGACATTGTCAAGGTTGCGATCAGGGCGTCATGACATCAGCCCACAACCTTGATAGGGGAAGATACCGACTTGCTCATTCTTCTCTTCTATGCTGAGACAAACAATAGAGGCCTCTATTTTCGTTCAGACAAATCCAAAGTGCCTAAAGTGGATGATATCAGCGAGATGAAACAAGTCCTGGGTAGAGACTTGTGTTCTCAGTTACTGTTTATTCATGCTTTCACAGGATGTGACACAACTTCACGCATTTTCGGTGTGGGCAAAAAGTCAGCGTTCCAGAAACTTGTTAAGGGTGAATCAACCATCCAGACCTGTGCGAATGGGTTTCTGCTCCCTAATCAAGCAAAGAATGTCATAGAGGACCTTGGGAGAAAGGTGATGGCAGTTATGTTTGGTGGCAAGAATACAGATTCACTTGCATCTTTGCGCTACAAACTTCTTAGCAAGAAAATTGTGTCTGCCACATAATTTGTGTCAACATCTCCCTCCTACAGAGCATTCGACTAAATAACACTGCCAAAGAGTTTATTACCAGATCATGGTATGGACCGAAATGGAGAGTGACATGAATCCATGGGATTGGGGATGGAAATTGGAGGACAATCACTTTGGGCCAATTATGACCAACAAAACAGCTGCCCCAGAAAGCCTCTCGCATATGGTCCATTGTAATTGCACAACTGCCTGCCGAACACAACGGTGTAGTTGCAGATGATACGGACTGCCATGAATGCCTGCTTGGGGACCATGCCAAGTCGAAAATTGTGAGAATCTGCATAATCAACTTTTATGGGAGGAAGAGTGTGACAACTAATTGTAAATCTCGTGCAGATCAAAGAAAATAAAATACAAAAAGCAGGAATGAAAATAAATAAATAAATAGGGGTTAGCGGTACTGAGCCTTCACGTGGCGGCCCTGTTTTGACTAATTTCACAGTACCACACAGTAATAACACACTCATGCACAACATAAACTGCTTCAACATAATTTGAAGTACTGTATAAGTAAAATCACCAATGCTGGGCAAATTATGGCATGTTGAAAAAGGACAAATGTCCATTTATATTGAAAAACATTTTTCATTTCTAACATAAATAATCATTTTTAATACATTGTTGTACTGTTAATCACTTCACTATACTTTATGTAAGCTAATTGGATTCCTAGATAACCAAAACATAGGGTTAGACACCAAAATTACTTGTCTAGGATGAATATTGGAGGAGTAATGATCTTTTAAAGAACTTGCGGTGGCCATCTTGAAAATAACACCTTTCGAGTGGTCAGATTGTGGTAGACTTTTAGTATGCTATTCAGGACACCCAATACTACAAAAAACAGTTGAGAAACCTTGTGTTGCAATTTTTTTAGGGTCAAACCATATTTTGACCCGTTTACTGCACATTGGTAACCTCAAGGGAAGCTCAGACTAGAAGACGGCAGGATCATATTGCATTACTTTATACATACATATAAAGATAGAATGGGTTAAATTCATGGGACCAGTGAGGTGGATCAAGTAGCATCAACACAAATCCCCGTCCCTTGTGGCCCTCCGAGGGCCAGGGAGGGGACCTCAGTTCAGCTGAACCACACCTGGAAACACATGGAAACAAACGGCTTCGTACCCAGTATTTAAGAAGATGTACCATGACACTAGAGGAAAACTGTTCCTGCGGAGGTTGTTACCAGGTAAGTAATTCCATAGTGGTAAATCAAATAAACCCTTTCTAAATGGGTGTAGCTATGAATTATAACTAAGAAAAAGTAATTTATTGGAATGTACTATGCTAATTTCTAGATAGAACATCATTCAACTTGGGCTGTTAACATAAACCTTGGATAACTACAATTGTAACTTGAATTAATAGGTGTTTCTAAGAATTGGTTGCTTTATTTCCTAGGAAGTACACAATATCTGAGTTATTACCAACCTAAAACAGTTGCAACTACACGGTACTTAGTTGAGTTGATGGGTAATAATGGAGGTTTTACTTAGTATTTGAGCTGTAATTCCTCTATTTACCTTCTTATTACCAGTGGTAATTACACAGTAATACGCTATAATTTACCGGATAATTCCTCTATTTACCTTCTTATTACCAGTGGTAATTACCCAGTAATACACTATGATTTACCGGGGAACTACCTCTGTATTTACCTTCTTATCACCAGTGGTAATTACCCAGTAATACACTATGATTTACCATGTATGTACCGGGTAAAAAACCTAGTAATTAGGGGACTGTAAAAGGAAGGGTTACCGTTATTTTTACGTTTTGGCAAGTAGCAGTGTAATAAGCGGGATAATGTATAGAACGTCGCCGGTCATTATCGAAAATAAGCCGATAATGACTGGCGTTCTATACATTATCCCTTACTTATTACACTGCCCTTCTCAATGCTGTAGACTGCTCCATTCAATTGCATGGGCCTTCACAACATTCAGCTGTCAATTATTTTGGTTTATTACACGGCTCTTCTCAATGCAGTGGAATGCTCACGTCCAGCATATTTGACCAATGACAAGGAAAGTTGATTTTTTGCCTCTGATTCACGTCATCTGTATCCCTCCGCAGTCCGGTAACTAATCAACCCCAGCATATTCGGTTGCTAAGCGACGTTAATGACTCTGGCAAACTATTTCTCTGCTGATCAACGCTAAGAATGATAACAAATACATTGGAAAAATACACACTGTGTGAAGTTATTTTTTCGTTTTGGCAAGTAGCCATTACTAATAATACCAATACTCTTTGGCTGGGATGATGAGGCATCAGACAATCAAGTATTTATTATCCTGAATACATAGGTAAAAAGCACCAGAGCAGGTTGCTAGAACCATGGACAGTGTCAGAACGATAACCTGTTGAACTAAATGGAGCTGGTAGGCTACACCACGGGATGCAGATCTGCAGAACACTGCCAGATAAATAAAGGTAAGACGCAATATTTATTGCTTAAGATTTGCTGGTGTTGTGGCGAGGTCTTTTGTGTATTTTGCACACAAGTGGTCGGCTGTTTTAACTTGCAATTGATAGTCGGTGGAGTCAGTCTCTTGTTGACAAAAAAGTAACTTTTGGTCATTATTGCTTTGCTTGAATTCTGGAATAATTGTGGGGTGCATGAGTTTTGGTCAGAATGCCTGATGTAGGCTAGATTGGATGGAATGCGTTTTTTGAATTGTGAACAGCCAGCTCGTGATGTGATACAGCGTTCAGCTGTAAAGTCGTCAAGACAAAAGTCTTGACGACTTTTGTAGTGCTGTGTGTAGCCACACGTTTGCCTCTTCTGAACTTAAACACGCAGTTAATTTCCTTTCCTAGCTCCTCTTGTTTATGTTGGTAGCTTAGCCATGTCATGTCACGTTGTCAATATTGGATACATGGAGCAGAACATGGTGGGTCATATGACCCAGCATTTTCTGCTCCACGTTTCCAAAAAGCATCGGACGCATGTCCGATGCTTTTTGGAAACGATTTCTTCATAAAACCTGCCAGACAGATTTTGTATACATTTTAACCCTTAGTAATTAGCTACATAGTTGGGTCATCTATAGAAGTTCCGTGACCGTGGAGAGGAAAGGTTCGTTTCTCACTGGATTTGTCATCTATAAAGGTTAAATAAAAAAATGAGCCGGGGTGCCCCTCACAAAAATGTGGGGAAATTTTTGTAGAGCCCTATATCCAAAATGGCTGCTGCCAGCCAAGCTGGAAATTTACTTTTTAATGGTTTTGCCCACAGTGCTGCATAATACATGGTTTCTGAGACTATTTGGGTCAAGAAATTCACAAATGATGTAGATTTATTGATTTGACCTATTTTTGACCTTCAAATTCAAGATGGCTGCCACTTTTGGCTCTTTAAATGTCAATTTTTCAAAATCGTCAGAGAGCCTTAATATTAGGCTCAAATGAAAGGTCTGCTCATACTGAATTCAGTTATGGATAGTAAAATTACAACATACACATAGGTTATCAGATGTCTTGGGTGGAACCAATGAAAGCAGGGAGACAGAGAAGATTCTTTAGTAACATTAACATTAACATTTTTTAACAATTTATTTATTGAATTAACTAAAAAGACTCTCCATCTGAATCTGTTGAGTCTCCACACTGACTCATCTCATCATCACTGCTACTTTCGTCTGAGCAGTCATGAGGTGTGAACTGCTAGGGCAAGGGGGGCAGGGTGTGACGCACTGGTCGACACTTTCCATTCACTAGTTCCCAGCCGTGACCAATGGGAGAATGATGCTCTTGTAGATTGTAATGGAGCTGGCAATATGTAAGGTAGTTTGACCTTTCCATATGAAGATTCAAAGAGTCATCGTCAGGTGGGAGACGGATTGTACTCTTATTCTTCAGTTTGTGCCATTTGGAAACTCTGGCCTGCCCGCAGCTCACATCTGCACTCTCAGCATAAATGACGGAGAGGACAAATGCCTTCATATTCGCTCTGACGTCATGTTTTAATTCAAGACTCTCGCCCACTCGTCCCAGGAGCTCTCTTGCCTCAGAATTGATCTTCACCTTCTCCAACACCTTCTTCTTCCCATGCCCATAGAACCCTGAGGTGTGGTCACTGCCAGTGATCACATGGAGAGGTATGATGATATCCGCAACCTCTTCCGAGAGCATAGCACGGCAGTTAATTAACACATGCTTGCGTTTAATCAGCAGATCACCTCTGACTTGCTGCGAGACGTAAGCTGCTTGGGCATACACATCTGTGTCCTCTCAGTCTAGAACAACAGGTCCAGTGTACTTACTGGCTCTCACCTTTGCATAGGCAGAGAGCAGCATTGTATCTGCTTCTGGATGTCTGAAGACATAGTCCCCATTAGCCACGCCAGTGCTCAGGTTGGTTGATGTTTCTCCCTCGCAGTATATGATGTCTCCATGCACTTGACCCGCTTGTCTTTTCAGCTGTTCCTTTACAAGTTTCTGTAGTCTGACCTTATTTCCGGAATTAACCATGAGTTGGTTGAACTCAGCAGAACCTGGGAACCTGTCTTCGGGCTTGGGAAAAACATTTGGGCCTTTTGGATGTTTTGCTGCACAACGATCGTGCTCATCATCCTTGATGCTGAAAGGAAGGTCATATATGTCATTGACAAGGATGATGAGATATGCGTTGGCGTGGCGTGAGAAGATCATAGTACAGATTTTATCCAAGTAGTCACCCCAGTGGTACTCTGAACCGTCCCGCTTCCGAGACTCACGGTCTTCAGGTGTGGGGGTGGCAAGCCGCCAGATCAGCCCCATGTCCACAAGGCTAACGTGGTCTCTCGGTTTTTCACTTACTGGGTCTAGCTTGAAGAGCTCTAACAACTTGCTCTTCACAGTCTTGCGCATTGACCCATCTACATTGTAGAGTGAAAGGCACTCCTGAGTCACTCTCCTCTCAAGGGCTGACTCAAGTTGGATCATTCCTGATCCCTCTGCAAGGTCCACTAGGGCTGCCAGCCCCGATCTCTCCATATGGGCAACCTTCATATGAGCACCAGATGGTGTACAGACCATTTCTCCAGTGAAATTTCGCCTCTTATTCCTGTGGATGGTTGCAGTGAGAGGCTTGATCTTTGCGAACACTCGCTCTTGCAGGAAGGTTTCAACCTGAGCTTGGCCATCTGGAAGTGCAGTCTTTAGGTCATGCACTAACTCTGGTGAGGCCACCAGGCCAGACTGAAGCGACCTCAGTATAGGTGAAGAGATGTCAAAGGGCTCAGCTTCAAATCCGTCATGCATGCCAGCAGGTCCTGAACTGCCTGCTCATCCTTCTTCATCCTTGCTGGCTGGCATTCAACATGCTTCCTATGGCGGCGCTGGCACTTGAGGCTCTGCTTCACAGTAGACTTCACCCTGGCAACATTGTTTGCATTTCTTATTGTTGAGAACAGTTGCTTCTCATTCTGTAGAAGCCGAATCCACCCTTGCTTTAGCTTCGAGTTCAGATTCATTGTAGTTTCAATCCAAGGTCGAGTGGCTGACAGGAGTAAGGTAGCCCTGTCATTGACTGGGTGAAGTGAATGTTAAAAAAATGCCATTCTCTCATCTGACAGCGAGGAGAGCATTGCCCAATAATCTGGGAAACCACCTTCCATAATCATGGTTGTCGTATGCCATCAGTCCAGGCAGCATGTTAGTGAGCTCAACATCAGGTCCATCACCAAAAAGGCCAGCAGAGGATGTTCTTCCTGCGCCAGCTGAAGAAATTCAACCTGCCAAAGACTATGATGGTGCACTTCTACACTGCAATCATTGAGGTCCATCCTCACCTCATCCAGCACTGTCTGGTACACTGCTGCTACGGCTACGGCTAAGGACAAGAGCAGACTGCAGCGTATCATACGCTCTGCGGAGAAGGTGATTGGCTGCAACTTCATCCCTCCAGGACCTGCACAGCTCCAGGGCTCTGAGGCGGGCAGGCAAGAGTATGGCTGACCCCCTCCCATCCTGGTCAAAGGTTATTTGGAACTCTCCCCTCTGGCAGGAGGCTGCGGTCCATCAGAACGTTTCTTCCCCACTTCAGTGGGTTCCTTAACAAGTCCCAGGACCACCACCCCCACTGACTGACACTGACTCTGGCACTCATACCCATCACCAATTTGTAAATTCTATATTCTTGTATCTAAATTCTTAAATCTTGTATCTTTTACTTTAGTTTTCAATTTATTTATTCTATTTTATCCTTTTTTAATTGATCGCTTATGTTCCTGCTTGTTTATATGTTTATATGGTGTTGTATATATATCTCTCTTCTTCATGTTCATTGTTAATTGTTATTGTCTTAATGTATGTACCTTAATCACCAAGCCAAATTCCTGGTGGTGTAAAACCCTTCTTGGCAATTAAATCCTTTCTGATTCTGATGTTGAATGTTGACACAAGGGACTCTGTACCATTTCTTGCATGACATGCATGAAGACATTGTACAAGGGGATCGTCATCTCCAGAACGACCCAAAAGTCCCCCATGTCGGTGCCGAGTTTCTCGTAAACTCGGTTGATCAGCTCCTTTATACATCACCAGTGCGGCGTCCTCAAGATCCTTGTGAGCTTTCTGTAAAGCCTCCTGAGTTTCAGTGAGTGCAGTGCGCAGGGTCTTGGGAGATTCCCTTAATGGTCCTCTGATAGCTCTTCATGCTCAAGAATCCTTTGCCAGTCGTTTATTTATTAGAGCGCTCTCTCCAGAGCTGGATGCAGCGCACACCCCGCCTGTAGTGCTTCCCGCCGTAGTGCTTGGTCCTAACTGAACCCTCCCACTACTACCCCTGCTGTAACCAAAGTGTTGCCATTCCAGAGCCTTTGAATCATCTTATACACGGCATACAGGTAGGACATCTGTCTCTGTGGAAAGCACCGAGGAATTGCGGACAATGGCCTTCGAACATTTTGCGACATTCTCTACCTTCAGGCTCGAATAGATTGTCTTGCTATGTGGTGCAGGTCACGCAACGAGAAGGAAAGGGAATATTATTCTTGTGCATGGTCATTCAGGTCTCTGTTTAATCATAATGTCAGCATCACCTGGACCTTGTTTTGGAGGTTCATTGTACGTTATGTGGTAGCTAAGCGCTGGTCTTGCTTGTGTCGGTAGAATACGGGCAAGACTTGAGGCACACACTGTATCCCCGGAACCTGCTTGACTGTTGAGGTGGTGGTGTCTTGCAACCATCAGTGTCTATGTTAGACAGCTGCATGTATGACAGAGCGAGGCACAGCATCTGGGGAGGCTGTCGCCATTCACTGTCAGAGATCTACCATGGGACGAGCTGGTGGCTTCCTCCTTCTGCTACCAGGCTGGGCATCTGTAACTTGATGGACCTTAGCACTCTTCACACTTCTGCCTCGGCTGGTGCGCATAGAATTTCCTTCTTCTTGGAGAAGCCTTGTGCAAGCCTGAACTTCATCTGGTTTCTTGTTAAAAGTCTCCGGCTGCACATACATAACATTTGTTCGATTGCTCCTTTGAGTTACCTGTCATGGTGTCCAATTTTGAAGTCATCAGTGTCGATAATAAAATAGCTGGCTTGCCATCTGCAATCTCCTGTGGGCAGGTTGATGATGCCTCTATATCTCCATCAAGCCCGTGGTCCATAAAGGAGCAGCGTGTCTGCATAGCTGATGCGACAACCCTCTGTGTAGTGTCTACCAGATCTTTACTTTCGAGTCCTGCCATGGACTTTACCCCAGGTTGATAGCAGTGATAGTGCGCTGTCCAGTAATGTGGTGGTGAGCATGGAAGCCAGACGAGTGTTGCAGGGTGAGTCGCAAGTTTTCTCTGAGGCTGTTTAGCCAAGTCAAAAGCTTCAACAGCACTCACACAACTGTCCTTCCTCAAGAATGATCAATGCAAGGTGCCATGGAACAGTAGGTGTGACTTTGATAATCTTCGATAGCCGTGCAGCCAAAGTTCTGAACGAGCTGCCCATCGCTGATGCCAAGGGATGAGACTGCTGCTCAAATGTAATCACCTCCTCGCCCCCAACATCATAGACCCTCGCTTTGTTAACTCCCTTCTATCTTTGAGCCAATTTTTCTCGATACTCATAAATGAGCAGGCCTTGACATAAGATTATTTAACATCACCCACTGCGTATCCATCACACTGACTATGCGTTTGTAGTCTGCTAAAGAGACTGTAGTGAAACGGATCTCACGCTCAGTAGATGACAGAATCACATCCTAAAGAACAATTTTTTTTGCCCTGAGAGTGACACACTCTTTGATGCATTGCATCCTCTGCTTGAATTGTATTGTGGATCTGTTTCAATCGATCCACAGACTTGGTGGTACAGAAGCATTTGCAAAGGATCTGACAGAGTTGCGGATGTTGACGTCAATGAGCCGTGTGACACGGCCCCGTCAACGGTTCATCTTCTAATCACGACTGTTGGCGCTGAAGGTGCGCCATGCTGACTGTGTGTTGATTCTGAACAGCTTGCTTCGCACTCTATTTGGGTGTCTTGTGTCTCACCTTACCATGCACCACACACCACTTTGTCTTGTACGTGAAAGAGCCCACTCACTGAACGCAGACCGCTTTGGTGTGGCCGCCTCTGGACTCTTTGTCACACAGGCCCCTTTGAGCTGGCATTTCAGAACTTGAACACTGAGCATGTCACGTTCCTTTTGTTTGTGCGCCGTTGGCTTTTCAAGCTTGTCCTTAAGATGAGATGGATATATACTGACTGATGTATGTAATGATTCCTGGCCCAGGCTTTGCCACGGGTGTGGGTAAACATGACCAAATTTTTCAACCCTACATTTGGCTTTGGAATTGTAAACGGTCCCATTTTCCTTGGTTGATTTTATCAGATGACTCAAAAGGCTTGCCACATTCAGCACACATTCATAGGACATTGTGCCTTGTTTTTCTAGCTATATGCTCACATAAACCTACAAAAGAGAAAAAAAACTACTGTAAAGTACCAGAGGAGCTAGTCTTCAGCTATCTAGCTAGGGTAGGCCTATTGGAGCATGAAACTAGCATTGTTGCAAACCTGAACCATGTAAGTAGCTAGCTAGCTAGTTACTTGTGGGGGACCTGCTGGTTATCAATTAATGCTAGATCAAACTAATTAGATAGGTTGCTATGTTAGGCTTTTTTCCATGACAAGCGCTGGATTATGTCAGTCAACATAAATTGAGACACAGCTAGCAAACATAACTAGCTACCTAATATTGAGCCTTAGCCAACACTAAATATCAATGATACTTCTGCACATAACACATGATAACGTCTGCACGTAACATTATCTCTTTGCTGTCATACATTCATAATGATAAAAAATAATTCTCTGAAAATGTTGATGTATCACCGTCCAGTCAAACCCCATCCGACAGAGGAGCCTTCTTACGCCTGCCACGCCGGTGACAACCGCCGACGAAGGTAAGCTATTCAAGAGAAAAAACTACTTGTATCTCCTTTTCCCCTCCCCTTTCTGAGGTGAACCTTAACGGAAACACACTGGGTTTGTGATCCAAAACCCCGGGACCGAAAGGAACAACTGAGGATGATTGATACGGGAGGATGACACAAGGGAATAATAAGTATTGTGTAAATGACGAATGAAGGAGACCAAGTTGAAACGTAAAACATTATAGAGAGAGCGTTTTTGCACATGCACTTGGTGTGGGGCTGACTTTGTGAGTGCGGTATCTTTTGTTGAATAAAGCTGCAGACGACATTTATAGATATTATAGCCATTGAGAAGTGTTATTATCTCCGTTCATAATAAATGAGGGATCATGAACAGCACATTTCAGGTAGCTAATAACATCAGCAGTTTAATTCTCATCAACCACAACCTTGATCTTTTTTACCTTTCAGATGACTTCTGCATAGCCTACTTGTAATTTTACTGTCCATAACTGAACTCAGGTTAACTAATATTAGGCTCTCTGCCGATTTGAAAAATTGACATGTAAAGAGCCAAAGTGGCAAGCCATCTTGAATTTGAAGGTCAAAAAATAGGTCAAATCAATAAATCTACATTATTTGTGCGAATTTCTTGACCCAAATAGTCTCAGAAACCATGTATTATGCAGCACTGTGGGCAAAACCATTTAAAAAGTTAGTTTCGAGCTTGACTGACGGCAGCCATTTTGGACATAGGGCTCTACAAAAAATTCCCACATTTTTTGTGAGGGGCACCCCGGCTAATTTTTTATTTAACCTTTATATATGACAAATCCAGTGAGAAACGAACGTTTCCTCTCCACGGTCACGGAACTTCTATAGATGACCCACTAACATGGGTATGCCGTCTTCAGACCTTTCATTACCTGCACTAAAGAGAGAAAAAAGAGTGCATCCTCATTGTACCCAGCACTTCTGAAAATGCACTTCTGAATGCGTCTCTGTCCCAAGCACATTTCAAACCAAACTGACGCCCCATGCTACTATCCTTGTAATGGTTCAGTTCACTCTCAGAATGTCAACTTACCCATGTTTAGTGTGCATGTTACACGGTGTTCAAGATCTATCTTGGATCTGAGGATTAACAAGCAGGCCACTAATGTACCGTTCCCAATGACCTTTGACCTTTAGCGTCCGCAGGGGTCCTTGTTGCCCTAGGCCCCTTGGGTCAGAGGACCCTAGGACTACTGTGACTGCAAAACCTAGACAGGCACAATGCGCTCGAAACCTGCGACTCTCAGCCCATGACCAGCAGGCCCACCCATCCCCATTTACTAGATAACATATTATAATAAAATCTACTTTACCCATTTTACTAGGAAATAATAACATCTAATTTATAGTCTACTTCACCCTATTACTATGTGATAACATCTACTTACCCCAATTTACCATAGATGATAACATACACTTTACCCTATTTACTAGGCGATAATAACATCTACTTTACCCCATTTAACATGAGATAATAAACATACACTTTACCTATGTACTATGTGATAATAACATCTACTTTGGCCCCAGTGTTCTATGTGATAATAACATCTACTTACCCCATTTACCATGAGATAATAACATACACTTTACCCTATTTACTATGTGATAATAACATCTACTTTACCCTATTTACTATGTGATTATAAATCTAATTTATCCCATTCATCATGAGATAATAACATCTACTTTACCCATTCATCTTGAGATAATAACATCGACCTTACCCTATTTACTATGGATATTAATATCTACTTTACCCCATTTACCATGAGATAATAACATCTACTTTATCCCATTCATCATGAGATGATAACATCTACTCTACCCTACGAATCGATGACACCGACAATACTAGGAATACAATGGGACACTTACTATTCATATTAAGTCCAATGAATGCAAAATCTACACATATAAAAAAAAGAAATGTTATGTTTCATTACATAGGTTGAAAACTATAATATGAGCATATGCTGTGTGTGTATATATATATATATATATACACACACAGCATATGCTCATATTATAGTTTTTTCTATATATATATATATATATATATATATATATATATATATATATACACACTGTATATACACACACAGCATATGCTCATATTATAGTTTTGAACCTTGAACTTGATTTCATTGCTGGTGTGCATGTGCGTCATCCTCCACACGGTGGCACTCCTGTCCCGCGGCCTCCATAGGCGAGCCATGCGTGACGTCATCCGGAGCGAGGAGGAAACAGGCTGCTGGGGCGAGCTGTCACTGAATCGACCGAGTTTGGAGCGGAGGACAGGGAAGCCAGTGTCTCCAGTTACAACCGAGTGGAGATCACATCCGACACTTCTACTGGTTTAAACTTACTCAGGCTGCGCGTCTCTGAAACCTCCGTTGGACTCCAATACCACAGAAAGAGCTGAAAAAGCTTTGGTTTTTTGGCCATGGCTGACGTTAGTTCAAACGAGTCGTCCTCCTCCTCGACGTGGCGAATCGGTTCGCCCGCAAAGGTGCTTTGAGGCAAAAAGAATGTTTACGAAGTGAAGAACCATAAAGTTATAGCACGATTCTTCAGGCAGCCGACTTTCTGCAGCCACTGCACCGACGTCATCTGGTAAGCGTGTGTTGCCCCCCGCTGAGCGCCTGTTGCCCCTATTGGGCGCCTGTTGCAGAAGTTCTGAGGTTCTGCACGGTGACGGGACACAACTTCTCTTGCTTCCAAATGCAAACTGCTTGGAATGGTCACCTTTTATCCATCGGTTTCAGGAGATATGGTAATTTATAAAGTAGTGTTTGCAGTTTGTGACAACACGTTTACCTAAATGAATCCGGCAGGAAGCTCCATCCTTTCCTATCCCATTGCCTAAATTGTTTCCAGATGACTGGTTACTGCTCGTAGCAGTGCATGAGTTATGTTTTTATGTTAAACATAGCTCTATTAGTACAGGACATTTCATCACATAGTAGGCGAATTCATGTCACCTGTTAACCATAATTCTACACAGCCCTTCTATGTCTGGTAGGTCGTTTACCTAACGAGCTGTAGGTGTCTTTGGAAAGGAAGTCATGTAGGCAGCCTTGTGCTGATAATGGGCGTGTTCCTCCAGGACTAAGCCTATCTCAACCGGTTTGCAGCCTTTGCAATCTTTTACCTTGGCCTCGGTGCTCAATCAATGTTTAGCTAATAAAACGTAAAACAGTGTTTTTTTATGGTACTTTATATGGTTTTATGGTTTTCAAATTAATGTGTTACATTTTTTGTGTTTGCTTCTACATACTTATACTGTACTGACATTAAGCTGTTAATGAATACAGCTGACCGTTGAACAGATGAATCGAGAAACCCGGAAGAGATGTGATCCATATCTTTTAAATGTCTTTCTCTTTTTCACAGGGGTTTGGGAAAACAAGGCGTCCAATGCCAAGGTAAGACAGACTCTGATTGCAGTCCAATTCACTCTGCTGCCCCACTCACACTCCATGAGCCTTACACCTGTGGTCCATTTTTAATACGCAGTAGACAAGTCTTCATCAACGAGGGGTGTATGTCTCTCTGTTTCTTTCTTCCCCAGTATTGCTTATTGGATGGTCTGCCTTGTTGTGTCTTAGGTCATGGCCTCTATCCCATAATGATTAAGCCCAGTTATTACTATCATAACCTGGCCACCTCCGGGTAATCCTCCTTATGACAGCGGGGCTGAGCGGAGCAGCCTGAACACGGCTGTTCATCACACACCACCTTGGATACAGAGAGGGGTACTATTATGCAGTGGAATTAGGGTGTGCTGCTGTGGCAAACCATGAGCAATCTTAATCTAGTAATAATGTTGGCTAAGACTCATTTGTACCATAATGTGTTGTACAATCCCGATCAAACGGGACTGTTGCCTGCGGAGACGAGGCCTCACCCTCCGCCGGTTTGCAGGTCGCAGCCCTTGATGGATGGATGTAATATAGGGGGGTAGTGCTGGCCACACTTTCGCTTTCTCCTGGGCTCTGGGTGGCTGCCCACAAACAGGGAATTTCTAATAAAGACGCTTATTTCATTTGACCCAAAGAGATTGATATCCACCAACACCCACATACGCACGCACACACACCCTCACGCTCTCTTTGTCTTTCTTGTGCTAACACACACACTCACACACACGTTTGTTGTCTGGTCTTCCTGTATGGCTTTTGATCCATGCTGCTGGAGGCTGCTGAATGTCGGATCTGTTGTGTGATGAATGGGATGAGGATCATTATGAGAAGGATGTTTCTATGCTTTCCAGCGCTCTTAACCTGCGCCTCAGTCTGCTTCCTGTGCACCTCTGATGTGATGGAGCCATGGGGCAGGTAGCCTGCTGCGTCTAATGTGGAAACGGCCGGCACTGCCAGGGACTTAAGCCCGACTTGGCAGCTCCGTTGGATAGATGGGCCTGGATACTTTGTTTAATGTATCCCCTTTTAAATGAGATTTCACCAGCAAGCGACAACTGTGTTGTCTGTCCAGGTGTTCCAGATTTCCTCCATCGATTATGACAATGCTATACGACGGGGAAAGCTGAACTCCAGCTGAATGTTACATTGACCATTTAGGCCGTTAACATTTGGGAACACAAGTAGGACTGTGTGTGTGTGCGTGTGCGTGTGGTTACAGGGCTCTCATTGTACAACTTACAGCTGCATTATTGTTAGCAGGTTGGTTGGCCGATGTCTGTGTGTGTGTGTGTGAATAAGTGAATGCGGTTGAAGCTTGTTTTGATGGAGAAATGTGTCTAGACTCAACCAAGCATGGAAACTGAACCAGCAAAGGGGTCGTGGATAAGATACATGCTGGATTCAGGTCAACATTAGCACTTTTCAAAACCTTTTGGCCCCGCTCCCCCCTGGCAGAGCCTAGGATGTCTTAAACACTCTCTGAAACGTAATGGAGTCCTCCTGATTACATTGCACCTGGTATATTTTTCACAAAGTGCAAGAATAATGGAATTATGTATGGGATCACAATAGGACAGCTTAACACGGACTAATAAAACACAATTTACACACTAAGAGGATGCTAAGTTGTTGATGATATAATTATTAAGGGTTGGTTCTAAAAGAGTTGTCTGCTTGGTCCTGTAGACCTCTCTGCTGGTGTTCTATAATAATGTTATCACTGCATTAACAAAAGTTGAATTAGTGGGTAGTTAATGTACCCTATTTGTTAAGGTTTCCCACAATGTGACCGATACTAGCAATGGTGGAATACTCACAAAGCACTTTTCTTTGACAATAGCACCTGCTGTTAAGCTTGATCTGAGCGGTTCATTGGGGACCATTCAGACTCAGAGAACCTACAAGGTGGAAATGGTTAGCTAGGACGTTTTTTATTGAACCATCACAACCATCACACGCAGGAGACAATGTTTGGGGAACGATTACTGATACAAAATATTTTTTTCAATCCAGTACAGAGGCCTCGCCTCCGCTGGTTAGGATTAATCCAGGCTGCTGTGTGCTAAGAAGGCACTGGGACAGATGAATACATGATGGCAGAGTACAGTGCGTATACAATGAAGTTGTTTTAAAAATGTCATCAACTGAATGCCATCATGTAACACAATGACAAATCGATTTTGAAGCAATCCAGAACAATAGAAGATAAGAAGCTCTATTTTCAGATGAATCTATTCTCCCTAATGGGGAGGCCCCCCTCCTCCCTCTCTTTCCTTAACGATGTGCTGCAGAGCCCTTGATGCTGTCTGAACCTGCTGTATGTTCTGGCTGTTTGGACAGTGCTCAAAACATCCTGGAGTGCATCCGCCAGCCTGCTCCTCGTAACGCCGCGTTGACAGGCCAGTGGAAAAGCGAACGGCCCTGTGCCCATCGTCTGGGCTAACATTGGCACCAGCAACCTTCACGCATCACTGCTCCTACTCCTGGTGTTACTTCCTCCTCCGCCTCCTAGTGTTGCTCCCTCCTCCTCCTCCTCCTGATGTTTACCTCCCTCCCTCTGCTCCTCTGCTTCTATTCCACCTCCTGGTATTTACCCTCCCTCTACTCCTCCTCCTGGTTTTTACTCCCTCCCTCTGCTCCTCCTCCTATTATTCACTCCCTCCTTCTGCTCCTCCTCCCTCCCTCTGCCCCGCCTCCTTTTCCTCCTCTCCCTGGTTTTGGTTCCCTCCCTCTCCTCCTCCTCCGGCGTTTACTCCCATCCGCTGCTTCTCCGCTTCCTCCCCCTGGTGTTGACTCCCTCCCCCTTCTCCTCCTCCTCCTGATGTTTACTCCCTCCTTCTGCTCCTCCTCCCTCCCCCTGCTGGTCTTCCTCCTCCTCCTCCACATGGTGTTTACTCCCTGCCTCTCCTCCTCCTGGTGTTGACCCCCTCCCTCTTCTCCTGGTGTTTACTCCCTCCCTCTGCTCGTCTGCTTCTCCTCCTGGGGCCTGTACCACGAAGCTCACTTAGAGGGTTAGCGAGGTATGTTGAGCTCAAAGCCTGGGTTAGTTGTACCACGAAAGTCGATCTCTTTTAGCGTCGCTGTATCACCATGGTGACTTATGCTCGCAACCGAACCTGGTCGGGAGCAGTTTTCGGCTTAGTACTAGCCGGAGATCGGCTACTTAAATCGGCGTGCGCAGCTTCCTAGCCCCTCCTCTGACAATGGCTTCACCATTTGTGGGTGTTCCCGTTATGGAAAGCCAAGAAGGTCACAAACCGGCCCTAGAATGGCGCGGTAAAAGTGCAAAAGTACCAAGTGTAAAAGTGCAAAAGTACCAAACCGCACGGAAACCGTGCGGTTTGGTAGGAATTCCGTACGGAATCCGTACGGTTTTGAATGACTAATAGCCGCGGCTATTAGTTATTCACTCCGGCTATTAGTTATTCACTCCGGCTATTAGGTATGCAGAACGAGCCCCTCCCTCTTCTTTGCCTGACCACTAAGTTTGAAGGCTATCTAACCAATCAGTGAAGAAAAATACCAGACTAAAGTGACGCATTGTCGAGAGCTGCAGTGCCTCCATGTTTCGCCGTAACATAAAGCTGTGTTGTCTTTACTAGTTTCACTACAATGTTATGACCACCACTAGCTAGTGGAAAATACATTTGTGTCTAGTACAGTGATATATTTGTATATGTTAGGCTATATATTGAGATGGCAGTGTGCGAAATACCCGTCAATATTCGGGGATGTCCTCATCCCCAGATTGTTCTCGATATGCAGTAGCCAGCTAGGCCATTGTTATGTATTACTTCATAAATATAACGTAATAAGGATGTCTAAACCAGGAGTTGTAGTCAACATAGTTTTGACTGGATCTACATAATTGGGAACATAAATCAATGCGCACACATTAGGAATGTGTCGGTCGCGACTGATTCGTTACAACGAACGAATCCCGAACGTGAACGACAAGAACTGGTTCCCCAAACCAAGAAGAACTGGTTCTTTGATTCTTTTTTTTAACATCAACCAAACATATGGTCACGTAAATAAAATATACAAACGAACAGATCTCCGTCTCCCCGCGACTTATATTGATTGAGTCTACAACTTCCTCAAAGATTCAGCCAATGAGAGGTAGCAATGGTGTTGGAATGGCACCTGGGTAAATCAATGACAAGGCGGTACCGTCGAATATACGCGCTTTCTCTCTCTGACGTATCTTGGGTCATACCAGTCGACTCATATATCCCCCTACATTTTTTCGAAAATAGACTTGACCTCCATCTGTTTATTGGATAAACGCATTTCCCAATCCCAGGAGTCTTTGCTCCATTCTACGTCAATTTAAGAACAAACAAAGAAATTAAACTGCAGTTCGTATTTTTTATTTATGACCATGCAAGTTCTGTAATGCCTGAAGAATTAAATGTAAAGTAAAATAAAATTATAAATGTAAAACCATGAATGAAATATAGAGAGTAAGCAAGTGGTATAATATTGGTGGGACGTTCGACATACTATATAGCAGGCATCTCCAAACGGCGGACTGCGGTCTTGACGGTCCTATCCGGACCCACGACCAATCAAAAAAATATATATATATAAAAAAAAGTTTTTTATTTTACATTTTTTTTAAGATGTAATCTGACGTAACGAACGAATCAAAACGAACGAATCAAATAAACGAATCGTTATAGTGAACTGAACTGAAAGAACTAGTTCCCGAAAAGAATCATTTTGCCCATCCCTAGCACACATAGAACAGGCAACGCATACAACAAAAAGTAGTGCCTTCATTATGTGGGTATACCACATCCATAACAATTCCTCCCTTCCAGCTTTGATGTAACATGTAAACATCAGAAGGTAAGTAATGTGTTAGATAACTATAACTATAACCGAAATAAGACACTTAATCAATCCTCAAACAAACATCACTTGATTACAACAACAACAAAGGGGTGGTAGTCAGTCATGACTACAAATCAAGTCCTCTGAGGTGCTCTGCGATTTCTCTCAGGGTAACGCCTGGGTGGAGAACCAGTGGAAGTTGGTTGGCGTTCAGCAGCCCCTGTGGATTCAATGTCATCATCAAAGTCCTCTGGTGCTGTAGAAGCAACCTCCTCCGAGTCTTCACGTGTTATTGATTCCTTAGCCGTGGTACTGCGAGCCGTTGCCTGCCAGTAGCTGGTCATCAATGCCTGCGCCAGACCATGTCAGGCCTACACGCACGGTGTACGTCAGTGGTCCGGTCTGTGACAGAATCTCTCCCAGCTGCCATTTCTGGTTTTTACCTCTATAGTCTCTGGCAAGCACTTGGTGTCCCACACTGAAGGTTCTCAGTTGTTTTCGTGTCTGGTCCACTTGTACACTGCTTTTCCAGTACATGTTTGCAAATGTCTGGCTTTAGCAAATCCAAACGCGATCTCAGGTTCCTGCCCATGAAAAGCATCGCTGGTGTCTGTCCCGTGTAAGCGTGTGCAGTGTTTCGATAAGCCAGCAGGAAGTTTGCCACTTTTGTGGTAACAACGTTCCCTCCTTCCCACTTGCTTTCCTCGACTGTTTGAAAGACTGTACAAAACGCTCTGCTAATCCATTTGTTGCAGGATGGTGAGGAGCTGAGGTATGTGCTTGACACCATTCTTCCTGATGAACTTCTGGAACTCCTCCCCAGTGAATATGCTTGCATTGTCACTCACCAGTTGTTGAGGCAAACCCGTGCGTGAGAAGAGTGTTCGCAGCATGTCCACAGTTTGAGCAGATGTGGCCTGTTTCACTGTGAATACTTCGGGCCACTTTGAGTGGGAATCCACCACAATGAGGAACATCCGATCCATAAAGGGTCCTGCATAGTCAATGTGAATACGTTGCCATGGAGTAGTGGGCCACTCCCATGAGTGGAGGGGTGCTGTCTGGGGCTGGCGCTGTATTGTTGGCACCCACTGCAAGTCTTAGCGAGGTTTTTCAATTTGGCTGTCTATGCCAGGCCACCAGACGTAGCTTCTAGCAAGGCTTTTCATCTTTACTACACAGAGATGCCCTTCGTGCAGTGACTCCAGCACTCTTGAACGCAGCTTGGGTGGCACAATGACACGTGAGCCCCACATGACACAGCCTTGACACACTGATAGCTGGTCACGACGGGTGGAGTACTCAGGTAGCAGGGGGTAGCCATGAGTTCGCCATCCATTCAACGTCAACTCATATACCTTGGATACTGAGGGATCTCTGTTGGTTTCCTTTTGTATCTGAGCTCTTGTGACCGGAAGTGACTCCAGTTGGGGTCAAGTGGAACGCGGCAGCTGGATCAGTCATGTTCCCCACCGGTGTGGCTCGTGTGGGAGGCGTGAGAGTCCATCTGCGTTTCCGTGCTGTTTTGTCCCATTAAATTCAATGGTGTAGGTGTGAGCACCTAGAAACAGAGCCCTCGTTGCAAGCGTGCCGCTGCCATTTTTGGAACACACTTTTGAGGGTTAAATATCGACACAAGGGGTTGATGGTCCGTGATTAATGTGGAATGCTTTCCGTATAGATTTTGGTTAAACTTCTTCACCCCCCATACTAAACTCCTTCTCTGCAGGGGCGGATCTAGAAAAATATTCATGGGGTGGCAAGAGGGGGGACAGGAGATTTTGAGGGTGGCACCCTATGGCAGAAGTATATACAGTATGCCGATTTAATTAAAGCCATATCAATCAATACTTACTTGGAAAGCCCCCACATTTAGATATTTGACTCAATAACATTATATTTAATTTATTGTGGGATGAGTAAGCCTTACATTTAAACATAAAAGGTGTCAGAGAAAATTTAATAAATTATTACTGAATAATTACAAAATCAACCTGCCTTACAACAAACACCTGCCTATTATACCAGCAGGGGCATGGGGCTAAAAATATATGCAAAGAGAGCTGCAATATGTACTTTAGTTAACAATAAGTTGGCATTGGTCCATGAGATATTCCTATCAGATGTCAATCATCAGTCCAACTTGAGTGCAAATATCACTTTATTCACAGATTCCAATAATTTACATACAATGCCACCCTCAAAATACTCCCAAGTAGAGTGTATAACCTGCATGCTTGGAAGAGCCAAATGGGGATTCAGGGGAAGTGCTATCAAAGATTTCCCTCTCTTTCTTTTTTTATATCTTTAATTTCTAAGTATTTAAGACCTTTTGGGGTTTACCTTATTATTTTTTTGGCTCTTGATGTGAAGCTTGTTTTATTAGTAATTATTGATGACTTATATTGGTTTATAAAAGTTCAGACAGGTGTGCAACCAAGTAGATTAGAGATGGCCATTTGTAAATAATTTACAGAAGATTACTTGCATTTTGTTGTCCAAGTACCTGTTACTTGGTTCAATGACAATAAAGTTTAATATAATCAAATCGAATGACTGTTGATACAAAAGGAGGCACATGAAGTTAACGGTCAGGAAAACCAGCTGAGTGTAGAAGGTTTGGTGTTTGTTAGCGCGTCTTTAGCGCGGATTGCAATTCTTATTGCAGCACTGCAGGGTTATGCGAGAAACATACGGAGGGACGCGGTCGTTGAGCTCCGCCGCCCCACATTGCATGACACGTTAAACTCAACTAGAATCGCCACCATCAATTTGATGTCAACAGAACAAAAATAGTCGGAAAGCCTACAGAAACTATAGATAGTTAATGTGACAATCACATTATTAAAAATAAACTTGGAGCAATGATTTTACTAAGGAACTATTTTCCAATTCCAATCTTTAACTATGATGGTTTCTGTAATACACAGCCCTGCTCTTTTCTAATTATTATAATTTCTTTATAGATAGACGTTGATCAGTACTACCTCAAGAATGTAGTCTCTCTCTGCCGCGCCGCTTGCTTCGTTCGTTTGGAGGACTCTCGCGCCTTCCTTGTATTCAAAATCAGTGCCGGGCGGAGTCCTTGGGGAGGGGGGGGGGGGGGGGGCAGGCGGGATGGGGCAATATTTCCTGGTTGCATTCACTTGCAGTCGGACTTTTGAAATTCGACATTTTGTAAATGTCTTGTAAAAGCAAAAAAAAAAAAAAAAAAAATGAATTTTGCGCTGCCAACTGGGGTGGCAGCTGGGGTGGCAAGGCTTTTTTAGGGTGGCAGTTGCCACCCCATGCCACCCCAGTAGATCCGCCCCTGCTTCTCTGTCAATTTGGGCATAGTTGCAGTTCTGCAGCGTTTAGAGATCTTGACGCAAAAGCGATGGGCCGCTCCGTCCCATCAGGCATTCTGTGTGAGAGCACAGCGCCGATACCATACGGGGAAGCATCGCAGGCCAGGCGCAGAGGGAGACTGGGGTCAAAGTGTGTCAAGACCTCCTCCGATGTGATGAGCTGTTTAGCAGTCTTAAACGCTTGTTCACAGTCTTTGGACCACTTCCATTTCTTGCCCAATTGTAACAAACCGTGTAGAGGGTGCAACACAGTGGAGAGGTTTGGCAGAAATTTGTGGTAGTATTTGATGAGGCCCAAGAATGAGCGCATCTGGCTCACATTCTCCGGCTTTGGTGCTCTCAGAACAGCATTGATTTTGTCCTGAGATTTGTGGAGTCCATGTCTGTCAATGATGTGACCACAATACTCAATTGAGTCTTTAAAGAACTCACATTTGTCCTTGTTGGCCCTCAATCCATACTCCGCCAATCATCGACAGAACTCTTTGTAGGTTTGTCAAGTGTGTCTCATCATCAACTCCAGTGACAATGATGTCATCCAGATAGCATTGGGTTCCCGATATCCCTTGGAGTACTCGGTCCATGGCGCGTTGCCATAATCGCTGGGGCACTAGATATACCAAAGACCATCTGTTGTATTGGTAAAGGCCTTTTGTGGTATTTATCGTCAGATACTACCGTGAAGACTCCTCCATTTCCATCTGTAAGTATGCCTGAGCAAGGTCTATCTTTGAGAAACGCTCTCCACCTGCCAGGGGACGCAAATATATCATCAATGCGTGGGAGGGGATACTGGTCTGCATGCAGGACAGGATTCACTGTGACCTTGAAGTCACCGCAGATTCGTACAGCACCAGTCTTCTTGACCACGGGCACAATTGGTGTTGCCCATTCACACCAGTCGACTTTGGAAAGAATACCTTGATCCTCCAAGTGCTGTAGTTCCGCCTCCACCTTTGGGCGAATGGCGTAGGGCACAGGACGAGCCTTGTGGAATTTCGGTGTTGCATTTTCTTCGAGAACAACCTGTGCTTTCAGGTGCTCCAGGGTGCCTATTCCATCTTGGAAAACCTGTGCAGACTGTGTCAGTATCCGTTTAGTCTTTCATCGGTAGTGCTTCTGTTTTGCTTTGAGGTGATCTGTATTGCCTTTATTGACTGCCAGTTGAGACGAATACTTCTCATCCATTCACGTCAAAATAAAAAGTACACCCTCACTCTGCAGCACATACAACTCCAAACTTTGCTTGTCCTTCCCATGTTTCACTTTAACTTTCAATTTTCCCATAGGAGAGATTTTCTCCCCTGTGTATGTTTTCAGCATTACTGAGGTTGGTTTCAGTTTCACCTTTGAAATGTACTCACATAATCTTTGTGGGAGATGATTGAGAGGGCAGATCCTGTATCCAACTCCATCTTTAATTTCACTCCCTCTACCTCAGGTGTAACCCATATGATGTTACGATCTGTCTCTTTAAGAGAATGAATTTTCAGACATGACAAATCTGCATTTGAATCGCTTGAATCAGTTTCACTGACCTGATGTACATTTCTGTCCCTCTTTCCTATTTTCCTTTGGTATGATTTGTTATCACTTTGCTTCGACCTGCACATTTTCTGTATGTGTCCAGGTTTGTTGCACTGTCAACAGTCTTTATCTTTGAACCAGCACTCAGTTGGGTCATGTGAATTTCTCCCACACCGAAAACATGACTGTTTTCTGTCCTTTGGTTTAGTGTGAAATTTATTCACAGAGCATTCTCCCATATTTTTCGTTTGCAATTGAATTGCGTCTTTTGCAACAGTTTTCCATTGAAACGGCGATGTCATATGCCATATCCAGTGTTAGATCTCTCTTCGTCAATTGTCTTTCTGTGTACTCTCATTGTCCAAACTGCATACGAGCCTGTCTCTGAGTGCATCCAAAAGTCCCGCCCCGAAGTCACAATGTTCAGCCAATCTCCGCAGCTCCGCCATATATACAGCTATAGACTCCATCTTTAACTGATCTCTTATGGAATCGGAAACGTTCGGCTATGACTAGTGGCTTCGGTTCTAAGTGGCATTTTAGCAAATCCACATTCTGTTGGAACGTTTTCTCAGACGGCTTATCCGGTATAGCTCCCATCAGACTCAAAAGCACCGCAACCTTCTTCTCCTCCTCCACGTCATTTGCCACACAGTATTGTTCAAGTCTTTCCACATAAGCAGACCAATCTTCTACAGTACTGTCAACACAATCCATCCGTCCAATATTAATTTTCACTTGTTTCGTTTCTCTTCACTCACTGTGAAACTTTTATCCGGTCACTTCTTCCGTAGGGATACTCCGTAGCGTGATTCTGACGGCCATCAAAGACACATTCGACCTGTCTTATGGAGCATTGCACCGCGGGGGGATACAACACGATTCTCGTCGGCAATTGTTATGACTTCATAAATATAACGGAATAAGGATGTCTAGACCAGGAGTTGTAGTCAACATAGTTTTTACTGGATCTACATAACTGGGAACATAAATCAATGCGCACACATAGAGCAGGCAACGCATGCAACAAAAAGTAGTGCCTTCATTATGTGGGTATACCACATACATAACAGCCATAACATTACAATATTTCATGGATGCAAGCAAGCCAAGACAATCAATCTATATCTATAGCCTACATGACAACACGCACACACACACGCACACACTTTAAACACACTGGTAAAGCAATAGGAGCCTCCATTGGCTAAAGTTGTTGGGATGCACGTTATTTTATAACAGGGAGAGGCAAAGTTGTGCATTACAATACAAACACGACAATAATTGGCACCATTCTTGCGCACTCAGAAGAACATGAACTGAATAAATGCCAGGTATATAGCATATCGGAGACGGGCACACAATCAGTGCACTTGAAAATGAGATCATTTGCAATCATTGATCACATATAAGCCCACAACAAGCCAACATCACCACGGCAGGGGCGCTCTCTCTCGCACATTCACACAATCACTCCATCTTCTCCAACTCCAAGGCAAGGCTGTTTCACTAAGACCACAAACAACCACAACTAACCAGCCTACATGTCCACAACAATGCACAACAATCAGTTCTATACATTGCGTCTATCTTCTGTTTGGTACACATGGCTAATTTGCATACTTGCGCAGGACTGTCGGCTCCGCTTGGCGAAAAAATAGAACGTATTTGTGAATAAATGCTTTGAATTCTGAATGCTGGACATTGTGAGCTTAATTAGGCTACATTTAAGTGACCTTTAGTGAGATGGCCTAAACGGAATACAAATTAATTATTCTAGGACATAGTCTTTCAGGATCAATTCAGAGGTTCAACTGTTCATTTGCTTAGCCAGTGAAAGTGATCAGCTGTAGATTCCACACTGTTAAAAATACTTCACTACAAGTAGGCTATAAGTCCTCCAATAATTCAGCAGAATTGCATTTGGCCTACTGCCATAAGCATAATAGGCAGCAGTCATTATGCACTAAAATGGTCCCGGCCAGTGTTCTAAAATGGTCCCGGCCAGTGTTCTATAAATTATTGGAAGAGCCCCCCTGGATCGGCTGGGAAAGTCATAGTCACGCTGATTACAGGTGTTTACGGCTCTCACATGACAGCCACGGAACGGACACATCATCTTACATAATTTGATGTATTGCCGTATAGTTAAACTAGCAAACCATCGCAAGGAAATGTAACAAAGCTGTAGCTGAAAGATTCATCCACAAACATCAGAATAGAAAAACACTGGCAGGGACCATTTTAGCACATATGACTACTACTGCTGCCTATGCTTGTGGCAGTAGGCCTAATGCAATTCTGCTGAATTATTTGGAGGGCATATAGCCTACTTGTAGTGAAGTATTTTTAACAGTTTGGAATCTACAGCTGATCACTTTCACTGGCTAAGCAAAATGAATCCCGAACAGTTGAACCTCTGAATTGATCCTGAAAGACTATGTCCATATACTGCAGGCTCTCATTTGCAAATGCATCCCAACAACTTTAGCCAATGCAGGCTCCTATTGCTTTACCGGTGTGTTTAAAGTGTGTGCGTGTGTGTGTGCGTGTTGTCATGTAGGCTATAGATATAGATTGATTGTCTTGGCTTGCTTGCATCCATGAAATATTGTAATGTTATCGCCTAGCTGGCTACTGCATATCGAGAACAATCTGGGGATGAGGACATCCCAGAATATTGACGGGTATTCGCACACTGCCACTTCAATATATAGCCTAACATATACAAATATATCACTGTACTAGACACAAATGTATTTTCCACTAGCTAGTGGTGGTCATTACATTGTAGTGAAACTAGTAAAGACAACACAGCTTTATGTTACGGCGAAACATGGAGGCACTGCAGCTCTCGACAATGCGTTACTTTAGTCTGGTATTTCTCTTCACTGATGGGTTAGACAGCCTTCAAACTTAGTGGTCAGGCAAAGAAGAGGGAGGGGGCTCGTTCTGCATACCTAATAGCCGGAGTGAATAACTAATAGCCGGAGTGAATAACTAATAGCCGCGGCTATTAGTCATTCAAAACCGTACGGATTCCGTACGGATTTCCTACCAAACCGCACAGAATCTGTATGGATTCCGTGCGGTTTTGCACTTTTACCGTGCCATTCTAGGGCCGGATTGTGGCCTTCTTGGCTTTCCATATCCCGTGGACCTCGGCGCACTTCTCGTACAGGCGCCTCTCCGGAGACGGAGGGTTTTACGGGACAGAACCGATCCCTTGGCATTGTCTGACGATATTCAGATTTCAGACTTTATTGTCATTGTGCAAACAACGAAATTGGGGTTCTTCATGAGAGATACAGATTCTCATCAGAGGGGGTTCGTTATTTGATCGTCCTTTTGGACCTTATGTAGACAATGCTTACTGTTGCGCATTGTGTCTCCGTGACAGAGTGCTAGAGTGGAGGTAGCGCGTCAGTCTTGAATTTCTGCGCGGGGGGTTCGACTCCCAAGTGACGCGAATTTATGTGAAGCTTAAAAAGTCCCAATTCTCATGCATATGGAATACTTATTCACTAAAGCTTATGGAATTATATTTTTGTGCTTATTTCGAACTTGAAGTTCTTGAACCCATATTTTCAAGGCCGTGCTGGGGGTAAAATGCATGATGATAGACCGGCGTATTGAACCCTGGTCGCTGGCGTTCGGGTCTTATACTAATCCACTACGCTACAGCCGCTACCTCTCAGCGGTTGATAACATGCGTTAAATTTCTTACATAGGGTGTATTTAAAGTGAATTCCCTAAATGATAGAATAAGGCAGGATGGACGTTGCTTATGCATTTTTAAATCATCATCATTCTATTTGGATTAATGGCGAACAATTCTGCATTTGGCATAGTTATTTTATAGACAATAATATTGATCTATCGTAAAGGTGAGAAAAATGACCCTTTCAAGTGAACGCGCACTGAACCTAAAGCGGAAAACCTGGTTCAACTAATTTAATCTAAACTGAGCTTCGTGGTACCATTTAACTCTGATTGCGAGTTGCGGCTCTGTCGAGCCAGGTTTTCCCAAGAAAGCCTGGGTATGTTCAGCGAGGTTCGTGGTATACCCCCCTGGTGTTTACCCTCCCTCTGCTCTTCCTCCTGGTGTTTACTCCCTCCCTCTGCTCCTCCTCCTATTATTCACCCCCTCCCTCTGCTCCTCCTCCTCCAGTTTTTTATTCCCTCCTTCTGCTCCTCCTCCCTCCCTCTGCTCCGCCTCCTTTTCCTCCTCTTCAAGGTGTTGATTTCCTTCCTCTCCTCCTCCGGGTGTTTACTCCCTCCCTCTGCTCCTCCTCCTCCTCCTGGTGTTGACTCCCGTCCTCTTCTCCTCCTGATGTTTACTCCCTCCTTTTGCTCCTCCTCCCTCCCTCTGCTGGTTTTCCACCTCCCCCTCTTCTTCCACATGGTGTTTACTCCCTGCCTCTCCTCCTGCTGGTGTTGACCCCCTCCCTCCTCCCTTCCTCCTCCTGGTGTTTATTCTCTCCCTCTGCTCCTCCTCGTCCCTCCTTCTCTGCTTTTCCCTGGTGGGATTTTCCTTATTCTCTCCATCTCCTTATTTAGCCCTTGATGGATTGGAAATATAAAAATAAGTAGAAATCATTTTATTTTCCAGTTTAGAAAAGGAATGCGGGAAATGTGATTCACTTTATGGAATTTAAAAAGAGGTAGTCTACCGTTAACTGATGGGTGTTTTTTGAGAGAAAAGGGCTCTGTGCTTCTTTGTTTGGTCTGGCTCTTTGTAAAAGGATGGAGGGGTGTAGCTCCATAACCATGGTGAGATATATTCCGCAGAAATGCATCCAGCGTCTGGTGCAGCAGTAGGCTAATCAATTGGCACCAACATAAACACAACAGATCCCTCTTGCCAATTTTAAAGGAAAGAATGTTCCCTTAAGTTGTCAGGCAAAAATATATCTCCCCGTCTGTCAAACTTAATTCTGGAATTTTAAGATTGAAAATGGATGTGTTTTCTAACTCTCAATCTAGGGACTGTCTTGTGTTCTGTTCAGGAGGATCACTGTTGGTGCAGAGGGGATTAGAGAACATACCTCCACTTGTGTTTAGGTTAACCTACCGAGCTAATTACTTCCAGGCTGCTACACTCAAAGTTGTTGCTGTTGTTGGGACGCCTACTGCATTCTTAGGAAAACAGCAACAAAGAGGCAGTGTTACCATTGGGCAACGATTCAACGAACGGACACATTGCGCGGGTCATCGCAGCACTGCTCTTTGCTAAACTTTGGCCTGGCCTTGCCGGGCCTGTGTGCAGAAGCTGATAAGAGAAAACGCTAAGGAGCTCTTCCTGAATGATGTGTGCATGTTAGGCAGTGATTAAGCACAGTAACTTTTGTCTTTTGAGTTTATCCAGGTGATACCTCTGCTGCATTGCATGAAGACATAATTTGACCAACTTGAGCTGCAAGGGCTTTTGTCATCAAGGTGCACACACAGGAATAAAACGGTTTCAGTTTACATGTTTTCAGGCTGTTTTACAGAAGCCAGGAACTTGGAGGAACCAAATTTGTAGTGGTTTGATCAGTCTCGTTCCGATGATATGACACTCTTATGAATCACTGTTGTCCCCAGCCGTTTGGGGAGTTTCACTCCCAGCTTCTGCACACGTCACTGTGTGACTGGTGGGACTGGTTGGCTGTGTGGTTGCTGTGGGTTTCCTTCACATTTCTTGCACATTTCTTGCAAGCCTCCATTATAACCTGACCAGCTTTTATACAACAATTGATTTAAATGCCAAACTGTGGCTTACATATTGCCCCCTCATTGATTTATGAGTAAAATATATTATCTATTGAATATTAATAATTAAGTCAAAATCTCCTCCCTGGCTTACAGTATTTAAATGGTATAAAGTTGTATCATTTATTTAACATTAGAAAGTAATAGTTGCTGTTTAATAAACCAAAAGTATCCTTTTTGTATTTATAATATTTTAATCTAGTCCAGATTTGTTGAGTCTCTAATCCTTCCTGTCCTCATTACGGCCATTATTCCCAAACCCCTGGACCGAGTTCTCCTGCACTTCAATCACTTAAGGATTTTAATCTGCACTTTGGTGAGGACATCGAAACAAAGCCAGTGAGAGGCGCCTGTCAGGGTAGGGCAGAAGGAGGTCATCTGTGACTGGTATGAATCACATCAGGTCTCATATCTCTCATATCTCATATCTTATTTTTCTTGTCACACAGTTAAATCTTTTTTTGTTCAATGTCTTTGTTTGTAACTTTCGTTAATGTCTCTCTATTAATATTTACTAGTAAATATTGTTTGTAATTGGAACCAATTTCGGAGCGCATAATATAATGACATTTTGCCTATAATGTTACAACGTATAACATTTTGGTTCACCTATTATCAAAGCTGCAAACTTGTCGCTTTTCGGCGACAATCGTCGTTTTCTTGGTGAATTTGGTCATTCACATGAATCGTGTAGAACCGGGGAGTTTTGTTTTTTGGGGGGGGGGGTCCAGAATTGCGAAAAAAATTTGGATCATTCTTATAATTGACATTTCTCTGGGCCAATCGGAATCTCAGCAATTGCTTCAGAATCTTTCTTATAATTGACAGTTCTCTGGGCCTATCGGAATCTTGAAGCACACAGCGCCAACTGAGCTCGCCATTGGATGAGACGGTCGCCTGGCTACCGCGCATGCGCATCCGCATGCGCATGCATGCGGCCAAACAACGCAAGAGAGCTTGCGAAACACTCGTCCAGAGGGGTGTTCCACGAACTGAGGTTTAACAATCACTGAGTTAACGCTGAACTCTAGGTTGATTTACCCTGTGCCGACTAACCCAGAGTTTTCGGTTCCACAGCAGCGGTTATGCATTAGTTCAATCAACTCTGGGTTGATTAACACAGGGTTGTGCGCGTCCACGCCAAACCTAAAAAGACGTGATGTATGGATCATGGAAACCCTGATCGAAATGGCGAAACGGGCCGCTTATTTCAATGAAATGGAACTTCAGGTTCCCCTGGAGAGCTATGACGAGGAGAAGGACATTATCACAAGAAAAGGGAACGCTAAAGCCTCTGCAACCCGGAGAACCAAAGCCTGGCAGCGGATCGCTGACCGCGTAAATGCGTTAGTTACACGTCAAAAGCATGATCCTTAATATTTGAGCCATGAATATATAAATATCCCAGTTAAGCATTCTTAAAGATCCTACCACATAACACCTTTCTTCTAAAAAATATGTACTCCGATGGCTTCCAAGCGGTCAGCGGATCAAGTATAAAAATGAAGTATAAAAAACATACAAACTGGTAAGCTTTTCCCACAATCCTATTGGTATAAATTTAAATAAGCCATTTTTTTAAGCCAATCGTGAAAAAGGCAGACAGTCGGCAGACTGGATCTGGCCCTCAAATTGTCTTGACCCCGGTGGAGGAGCTGTTAATAAACATAAATTCAGGGCGCCCTGGCATGGAGGGGGTACCTGGAGGTACCTACCTCCTCAGAGAGTCAGGGGCCATACCCCACTGGTTGAATGTAGGTTTTTGTGTTTTCTTGTATTTTAGATTTTTTTTGCCTTCAAAGTAACACATGCAAACCATGTGCTTGCCACAGCGCATACTGTTCCAAATGTTTATATTTTTGGTAACTGGGTAGAAAATTCTAAAAGTGACAATTCATCAACTTCACAGATCAAGATGGATTAGTGCGTGTAACGATCAAACATTCAAGTCATCTGAAAGGACTGAGATGTGCTCAGCATCTCCAACATTATAGCCTAGATAAAACTACCATTTGCAAAAAACGGAGGGCTACGCAAATAGTCTGGAGTGAACTGAGGCCAGGTCCTCGATTGGTAGTGTTGGCTATGTAAGGGCAGGCTAAAGATTTGCGCAAGAATCTATAGGCCTATCTCTCCACTCCAGCAAAAAGTCATTTGATATGCCAAGATGTCGAGCCGTGGTCTTATCAATCGCTCCCGGTGGATTGCACGTATAATTTGCGCTCCGATATCAGCAGTTCTCTCATCAAAAGGGCATGCCATTGTGAACACATGAAATCTGCGGTGAACGTGGGTTTAAATACCCAAAACCGGGTTATGTTTCAAACTTAACCTGTGCAAAACCTGCTCCGACCAGGTCTGATTCAGAGCATATGTTTCTATAGCAACTAACATACCGTGATCCTTTTGGAACGGAAAACCTAGGGTTACAGCAAACTCTGGGTTAACTTACCCGGTTATGTGATTAAACCGGCTTTGTGGAACACCCCACAGGCTAAGAGACAAAAAAAAAATTTGTGACGTTTGTAAATAAAATATTTTTTATAAACCTCAAGGATGTTTTGACATTGATTTTTGAAAAAAAATCCCCCTGTGATACTGTCACCTTTTTTCCTCTGAGGAGTTTGCAGGTCTGTATTATGTAATGAAGCAAGCATAATAATTTTCTACTTATAGCCGTTTTCACACATTTTTGACGCATTTGTACATCACGAAAGTTGACCCTGAGCTTGATTAACACTTGATGCTTTATATGCGGACATCAATGTTGTTTAGACATCAGTAGAATCAACGGGGGGTTTAGGGGGGTGGGCTTGCAAGGGGTGGGATATGAAGTAGGGTCTAGTATCGCAAGAGGCGAGATAAGTGTGGCCGCTTTCACTTCAGCTTGTTTTGATTTGACCATGGGAAAAATGGAGGCATAACGGGCAGAACTCATAGCGATCATCATAAATGTTGCTAAATTGATGCATATTCTGTTGCGTCCACAAAATCTGAAGCATCGATCGATGAAAGATTGGAGCATGAGTTAGAGACAAATAGAAGGAACAACGAAGAAGGCGTTGCTAACGACTGCGTTACCGGAGAAATGGAGCCTACTTTTTCAGAAGAGACCAGCTGCAGGCTTGGGCTTTTTCGTCATGACACAAGAACACCCATTAGGCTTTCCTGGTAGCTTTTTATCGACCAATCACAAAGTGTTTCGAAAGGCATACTGGGTTTCGCAAGGCATACTGCGAAGTAGGGATGGGAATTCGATTAAGTTGTCTTAGTCGATCTTCAGGAGAATTAACGATCAATTAGTCTATTAATCGTTAATATTTTACATTAAAATAAAAAATATATCTATATATTCAAAATGAAATGAAAATACCAATGCAGCGTGTTTTCCTCATTGGGATTTTTATTATTAGATGAACAACTCAGTTAAACCAGATCCGTTCAATAGCTATGCGCTACTCTGCTCTAAGCAACGGAGCATGCAGCTCGAAGCCGGTGCTAAAAAAATAACTAAAAATAAACACAACCCTAGTTTCCAAAATAATAACAGTAATAATATAAAAAAAACAATCATGTTATAACTTAACCAACCGGTCTACGGATTTTTGTTCAAAAAGATGAGCATGTTGACATGCTCTGGGGTCAGACGCGCCCGCAGTCTGGTGACCGTCAGTCCAGCCGCCGAAAACCCCCGCTCTGAGGGGACCCACGTTGCCGTGATGCACAAATACCATTAATATATATACATAATCCAAATAATAAGTGCTAACTTGGCAAGGCGGGGGAAAAACTTTCCACAATCCAAGGGTTCAGAAAGTTCTTTATTTCTGCTTCGATGCTAACCTCGCCTTGAGTGGTAGGCCTATAGTGCTCCCCAACAAGTCATTTTTTAAATCATAATGGTCCCACACCAGACTTCGCCGTGGCCTCGTCCGCTTCATGATTACATCGCGGTGTTCCAATATCCATACTATCCGTACTTACTAGTCTAAGTTTGAGTACGTAGGGCGTTCCGATTCAGATCAGGCGAAAATAAGTGTACTGAAAACGGAAATCGCGAAGTGTGTGGCGATTTACACTTTTCGTACACAAGGGCAGCCATCTTAGCTACGTAGCGGAAGAGGGCTGAGCCAAAGTCGGCGCATTTTCCACATAGCCTGCATTAATAGTCATTTTGTAGTTTTTATAGCTTTTTATAGCTGCTAGGCGTAAAGAGTTCACCGTTCAAAGTGGGATGTTTATTGCGAGGGGAGGAGCCAAAGTTTATTTACAACACTATTTACATGGTTTGTAGCACTCAACATACAAGATCGATCGGTCGGCGAATTGCATTGCGTATCCGACATCCCGAGTACTTTGACTGCTCGAGGGGTCTCCGTAGTTACGGAATCGGATTACGGATTAAGGAGTAGGAGTACTATACTTTGACATTTTATAACAGTTCAGCAAGAAAGGCGACGAAGAAGGAGAAGAGGTCATTCCAGTCTGCGTAAACGAGAACCCCCACCACACAAGAACACCCATTTGATGATATAGTTTTTTTGCTTAATTTCACGTATAACTAACACTTGGACAAATGTAGTTGATTTCTGTGTTTAACTGAGAAAACAGGGAGTGGAAGGATGGGACCCTATAATGTTCAGCTGACTGCTGTCAGTAATAATAATACAATAACCTTTTCCTTACACTTGCAGCTTTGAACAAATTTATTGTATGATGTGTACTATTAGGGTTATGAAACCTATCTTTTAGCGTTCACCACAAATGACTATTAAAAGCAGTGCCATTATTTCAATATTTTATTAACCATTATATTATAGTATAGTAGATCTTATTTGGACATGGACATGACAATGTCTTTGGACGAACCAGATGCATTGTTTACAGTGTATTAGCATAAATGCTAGTTGACAACACCTGTCCACAGGAGGCTTTTTGAAAACAACAAAAGAAACTAAACAAGACAGAAACAAGATCAAATACTGATAAAAAACTGATAGTGATAATTAAAAAGAGTAAAAATGCAGTATACAGTAGAGTACAGAGCAGCAATATAATGAGTAGAATATATATATATAGGCTACGTAGAGAAAAACAAAGGCAGCATGATCAAACAATAAACCAGTTGTAAATTATTTGTGTGAGCACTGTTGATTTGATTTGAGCCGTTGTTTAAGTTCTCTGTTAAAAGTGTTGCTGTTAGTCTCTAGTTTTAGACTAGTGGGCAAGAGGTTCCATAGTTTTGCCCCCTTTGCAGAGAAGACAGACTGACCGAAAGATGTCCTGTACATGGGAACAAGACAATCACCATTGATGGAGGCTCGTGTATTTGCCCGACGAGAGCTCTGACGTCTGATGGCCAATTCAGACAACAGTGGTGACACATGGTTATTTACACACCATGTGTACTAACCATATTAACCATTCAGCGAACAAAAGGCAACAGGCTGATTATGATTTAGGGGGCAACCCAATGACGTGCAGAAGGTTAATCAACATGCCCACTCAAGTGGTGTGAGAAATGCAGACTTTCTATTCCGCATTCACATATAAGGTAATTTACATTTCCTACGGAGAAAATACTACTCCAGGGGAAGTATTATTCAGGAGATTTTAAGGGTACCAATGTCAGGGTATGTTGTTCACACATACGGCCCATCAGGAGAATATCAGGACTTACACGTGTGTCTGAAAGCAGCTAGTGTGTGAGAATTTGATTACATTATAAAATGAGTCAATTTATGGGTAACAGGGGTAATTGTTCAATGGAAAGTGTAGTATAATATGCATGCATGTCAATTATTCAACAGGTGTTACAGTTATTCAGGGCTGAAAAATGCATTGACATTTTAAATGCATGGCAACTACTATTGGTAAGTTGAAAATAATAATCATCATTGAGATTAAACATCTCTTCAAGTGGCCTGATCAAGACAGGCAGCGGTAGCCTACAGTCACACATAGCATACACACAAAACATAAGAAAAATAAAACAACTAAAACAGTCCGCAGGGGGGAGAGGGGATGTCAATATAGCAAGACATTGTGGGAGGCTCAAGGAGTCGAGTAATATTAAGTTTGAGCAACAAAGTGTAAAGACATTTTGGGAGGCTCAAGGAGGGGAGTAATATTACATTTGAGCAACAAAGTGTAGTCTGGTGGGTCTTGACTCTAGTCTTGACTCTATAGACATAATTCACCATACTGTGTTATTGACATATTTTGCGTTCTGTATTATAGGGACGCTGTCTCTTTAAGATCACGTGACTTGTGTGTTGATATGCCGGTGGGCGCGATGTTTGAATTTAATGGTTTTTATATGACAAAATGAACAACCTTATTTTTTCGCAATTTCTACTGTCTATAGACAGAACGTCTTACCTGGGAGAGTTTGTCGACGGCGATGCTGTTAAAAAAGGGGGGATGGGGGATATCTATATCGCAAGACATTGCGGGATGCGGGATCAATCTTGCCGTTGTACGTGTGTGTGTATGCGGTGTATTTGTGCGTTTGTGCGTGCTGTTTGTGTTTGTGAGCTGCAGGCCGCTTGGACTGCATGTGTGTGCGTGCTTGCGTGTGTGTGTATGCGGTGTCCTGCGCTGCCTTTGTCTTGAAACGTCTGCCTCAGCGCACGCGTCTTCGTGTGTGGTGTGTATGCAGTGTGGATGTGCGTGCGTGCGGTGTATGTGGGCGTTTGTGCGTGCTGTGTGTATGAGCGAGCTGCTTGGCACATGCGCACTAACCAACTTGAGTAACTGACAGGCCTGCTATTATATAGGGATGGGTCAGAATATTTGATTATTCGTTCCGTAGGGTCAAAGTCGATTTTTAATATTTGGACCGTAAGAAGTAGAATTAACAGACGGAACTAATGTTGGACAGGTGTCCAAGGGCATTATCCCGCTTATACCACGGTCACTTGCATAGAAAATAAATGAAGACCATTAATTTATAGGGGGATTATTTGCTTATACAGCGCAAAACACGGCGGATGTGCGCGCAGAATGATCGCCATAAGAACATTTGTTTGACCGGTTGTCCAGCTCTCGTTTTGAGGGCTGAACAGACAATTTGACTGGAACTACTTAGCAGGTAGTTGTTGTTTTGCATTTAAGACATAAAGTGATTTCTTGCCGATGATCCATGCCTTTGAGAATGTCGGCACACCTTGAATAATCGATTATTCGTTCATACCACCCACCGATTATTCAACCATGAACAATTTTAGGTATTTACATCCCTACTTTTATATAGTAGTAAGACATGTTGGTCCTAAAACTGCGGAAATCCATCTAGCTCTGACAAGCCACGCATATATAATGCAATTTCTGTCTTAAAGCAAGCCTGCCGGGGGTCTTGTGGGGCGTGCTTCGTGGTCTAGAGGCCTGTTCTAGAGGGTTCTGATGGTTTCAATTTTGCCCTGTGGAACTAAACCCTGTTAGAGATTGTGTGACGTCAGTTTTCCTCCTCCTAACCTCATACTGACCAAACCAAGTTCATCTCTGGGCTCTGTGAGTCAAGAAGTGTCAGAGCTCTCTCTCTCTCTTGCTCTGTCTGTCTGTCTGTCTGTCTGTCTGTCTGTCTGTCTGTCTGTCTGTCTGTCTGTCTGTCTCTCTTTATCCTTTACTCTGTCTGGTAAACGTGGGTTTTAAGATTATAATCCTTTGGTTATTGTCTGCTTGTCACTCACCAACTCTCTGTCTTCCTCTCTCTGTGTCACTCTGTCATACGATGTTCCCCATAGGCTGTATTTGAGGCTCTCCCTGTCTCTATCTTTCTCCCTGAATTCCCCGCTGCCTTCAGTCCTACTGACTGGTTACCTCCCGGACCCTCCCTTCTCCCTCTCTCCCTAGCACACAATCTTAGCTCAAAGACCCTTCCCTCTCCCACTCTGCCTAGCACACACTCTTAGCTCCCAGACCCTCCCCTCTCCCTCTCTCCCTAGTACACACTCTTAGCTCCCAGACCCTCCCCTCTCCCTCTCCCCTTGTACACACTCTTAGCTCCCAGACCCTCCCCTCTCCCTCTCTCCCTAGTACACACTCTTAGCTCCCAGACCCTCCCCTCTCCCTCTCTCCCTAGTACACTCTCTTAGCTCCCAGACCCTCCCCTCTGCCTCTCTCCCTAGCACACTCTCTTAGCTCCAAGACCCTCCCCTCTCCCTCTCTCTCTAGCACACTCTCTTATCTCCAAGACCCTCCCCTCTCCCTCTCTCTCTAGCACACACACTCTTAGCTCCCAGACCCTCCGCTCTCCCTCCCCTCTCGCTATCTCCCTAGCACACATTCTTAGCCTCTCTCTCCCTCTCCCTCCCCTCTCTCCCTAGCACTACCCCACCCGTAGTGGTCAACTTTGTGTTGGTGGAGGATCAATGGGTCCCTGTGAGGGTGCTTCTCTCTGCACAGAGCCAGAGGGCCGCTTCCGCCGCAGACGTCCAGCTGCTGCCGGCTGGGGACAGCAGGAAGCGGGCGCATGACTCAGGCCTTTTAGGGCCCCTGCCAGAGCCAATCTGGAGGAGCATGCTAAGAGGCGCTCAGAGAGAGAGAGAGAGCCTGGAGTGTGGGAGTGTGTCTGTGGTAGATCTACTGCTATTTTGTGTGTTGGTACGCCAGGCTTTTCAAATGTTATTCCAGTATTTGAAGAAAACACAGACAAAGAAAGACCACAAGAATGAAAGATGGGGAAGAAAAGAGTGAAGGGGTGAGTTTATAGGGGTCAGAGGTCATAGGGGTGTGTGCAGTATGGGGGCGTTCAGCTGGGACTAAATATAACCCTGCTGGTTGGTTCTCCAGAAGATCCGTTGCTACACGAGTTCTGTTTATAGCTCCCACACTCCCGAGGATCAGTCTGCCATGTTTGATGTGTTTCAGTGGTGAGTGCCGTTCACTCAGAAAGTCACTTTGGCCCTGAGACCTGGGACCATGGGGGCCTAAGGCCTTGGACCATGGACCCTGAGGTCTGGGACCATGGGCCCCTGAGGCCTGGGAACATGGGGGCCTGGGACCATGGGCCCCTGAGGCCTGGCAACATGGGCCAAGGATATTTCCCATTTTCCATCAAGTCTTCTTTATTGAAGAACGTGGGGATGAAGTTGTGGCTGGCTGATTTTTCAATGGCTCTTGGCTGTAGATCGGTGTGGGATATGTGAGGCATGTACAGACTAATCACATTAAACTATACTGCAGTTCTTCTGCTCTTTGTGCACTCTTCATAGTTGTCCATGTAGCGTACTCTTAAGAACAACTTATGGTTAAAGGTTGTATTGTTGCTCGATAACATTGACACATGGATCACTTTGCCTTGTCCTGCTGTCTGAAATATTTTTATTTCTCATCAGCACATCAGTGGCCAGAGCATCGACAGCAGGATATTTGTTACAGCAGGTGCTCCTGAATCACTACTGTGCTGCTAAATATGATGTGTGTACTTTATGGCTTTCCGGAAGGAGAACCTGAAGCTCTCCTCTTTCTCAGCCAGTTGACTTTTAGATGAATGACGCCTCTGCAGAAATTGAGTGATATTGAGCTGTTTTCTGGTCCTTTAGAAAATCCATTGCTTTGAGGGATGGCATGGTTAGGAAAGGTTCGGGCACTGCAGTAGAGGGCATATTTCTACATTTCAGTGACAGCTACCAAAGGCGGTCCTATCAAGGCAGCCATCAGTTTTAGCCGAAATAGATAGAGCAGCAATAGAACATAATGCATCGACTACTATCAGAGGGACGCCGTAGGCCTGTGCACACTGTTCTTTATCAATGTCCGCCTGTTCCATATGTGATGCTGTGTTCGTTTGATTCGCTGAAGGTGCTGTATGCAATGCATGGCCTTAAAAGATAAAGTAGTTGAACCAAGCTACTGCTGATCAGCACACCATTAACAAACTGAACTCCATTCACCCTTCCAAACTTGACAGTGAAATTGTTTAATGATCAAGATTATTTAAAAAAGATGAAATTTGGTTAAAAAACTGTATGCTTTCCAACAAATCATAGTGCACTCAGAACATTCGATGTACAGGGGAAAAAGCAGGACAACACAAGGTGGTTGGTTCTGAAGTAGTTGAGGACCCCATGCTCGTGAGCAAGGCATCACTTTCCCACCACAATTGCATTCTCAACAACAGGGCAGAAAGTGAACACCTACCCAAGCAAATTAGACGCTTTGAGGTGAAATAGTGAATTAAACGATACGATTCGATGGTCAATTACACTTCTTCATGCCAAAGGTGCTACTGCTTTTTTTAAGGAAATTCATGCCTGTTTACGTTTGAGAAGTGGAGGCAGTAAACTGAGTATAGGCTGGAACTACTAATCCCGTCCATTAACAGATCTTTGAACAGGGGGATTAGGGCTTTGGTACGTGGGCTTGCATAACGGATAAAGTGCTTAATAGCTGGGTGTGGCATGCCTTTGCGTAGTACATTAAAAAGGTAGTTGCGCACAATGAATTAACACTATAGGGTGGATTTATTTAGTTTGCAGGCAGGCGTGTGTGTTAGTTCAAATGCATGGGGGCTGTGTGTATCTGGAATCGATCAATATGACCAGTATTTACATTCGGCAGACATTCACTTCACTCAGTTCATCATTCATTGTCGATGTGGAACGACGAGTGACACGTATTCTAGATTCTTCTTCTATACAACTCCTTTCCTTCCTTGTGGGCCTGTGTACATGTAGAACTGTAGCATAGTCCAAATCTGGAAGGGAACAATCAATTGGATGATTTGAGCTATTGCCAGCCACTGAATTATCCCCTAAAATGTACCATGCCCAGATGCACCATCGTGGCTCGATGTCATCCAGGGGAAATTATGCAACATAGACGAGAGAAGCCCTTCATGGTATTCTGAATTATTCATTTTGTGATTACCCATAATGCATTTGGGAAAACACTTCATCTTGTTTAGAATGCAATGCCTGTCCCCGATGTTTATGGTAGTGTGCACGTAAGGTGGTGTTTTCATCTACAACAAAAAAACATCCAAACTGCCACCCTTGTGTGTGACTTATTATGTAAAATTTGTGCATAGGTGGATGCAAAACCAACTGATATTCCAAGATGCTTGGAAAAAGGCAGCAGCGATGTATGCATGGGGGACGGGAGGCGCTCAGGATAATAGGTTATTCATCCCAGACGGGAAAGCGATGATAAAGATGGAGCAACAAGCTGCCACTCACCCCAGCCGCGCTGAATGGGTGACATTTTGCTGTCGTGCCTCTGATGTTTGGCGTTGATCTCAGGGGGCCACAAGGGGGCTCCCACAGGCCTTATGGTGGGGGTATTCATGCATAACACAGTGTTGCTTTGCCCAGGAGACGTCCTGTTGTCAGTTAATACAGCAGCAGATTGGTGCTGGGATTACGCCTTATGCCGCGTTTCAGCTGCAGGGTGCGGTACGGTTCGGTTCGCCTCAGTCCTGTAGGGAGGGGGCGGTATAGCCCAGCTCAGTTCCAAGGTCGCGTTTCCACCGCCGACAGTACCCTTTACGGTAAGCCGGATGTCGATCACCGCGGCAGCTACGTAAACATTGTGACATCATAGCAGCGCGACACAGTGTAGCCTGCTCAATAAAAATAATGGAAAAGTTGAAGGCGACACATTAAACCAAGAGCTACCATGGAAGTCGTCCAGCAAGAGTTTCTGGCCTCCTTGTTCGCCCGTGCAAGCGTTTTACGCGACATGTTCATTGTAGTGCTGTCAGTTAAACGCGTTATTAACGGCGTTAACGCAAACCAATTTTAACGGCGTTAATTTTTTTATCGCGCGATTAACGCAATTCTTTTTTTTTTTTTTTCGTTTTATTATTATTATTTTTTTCTTTGGCTCACAACAAAGAAGCAGTAGCCTGACTGCTATATTCAAGGCAGTATCTTTGTATGTTCATCGTTTAATTGCACTATAGGCTTCTTTTTGTATCGTCCTGTTTTGATCAGTATATGTTGTCATCAATAAAAAAACATCTGCAAAAGGCAAGCCGATGCACTTCTCTGTGTTGATAAGAGCATTAAAATGAGAAAAAATGTTTGGGACATAGAAATCAAGGGATATTTAGCATAGAAAAAAGAATTGCGATTAATCGCGATTAATCGTGAGTTAACTATGACATTAATGCGATTAATCGCGATGAAGTATTTTAATCGCTTGACGGCACTAGTTCATTGTAAAGAATAATGTCGACCAATCAACGGAGGGGGTGTGTAGCTCGAATTTTCCGGCACCCTTTCACCCCAACTGAGGAGTACTGAAGACGAGGGCAAAATAATTACAGCTCAGTCCGGGTCACGCCCACTTTTGGCGGTGGAAACGCAATCCGTACCGCACCTTTGCGAACCGAACCATACCGCACCCTTTAGTGGACACGCGCCATTAGTGTTCTCTGTTTTCCTCGTGCTAGTGGCCCCCGGATGGAATGACAATGACATTCATACGTACATGTATACAGAATACATACATAATACATACATACATATCTACATACACATACATACGTATATTCGTATATACACACATAAAACATGCATTTATACATATACATACATACCTACATACATATACATATATATGCATACTATTACATCCAGATATACATAAATATATACGTATATATACTAGTGCTGTCAAGCAAAAAATATTTAAGTTATTTGATAGCCTGGTAATGCCTATACACATTACCAGGCTATCGAATAACACACACACACACACACACACACACACACACACACACACACACACACACACACACACACACACACACACACACACACACACAGTGGTGGAGTGGTAATCGGGAGAGTCTGGAAAATTCCCCTTGGGCCGTTAACGTATCGGGGCTGTCGGGCTGATTACTGCGGGATAACAATATTGTGTTTATAAAAGTTCCTTGCAGACCCGTCCGGCAGCCAAAGCTGTGCGCCCGCAACCTCTCACTCACTCAACAAAACAGCCACAACAACTGTCAACGTCGCAACCAAGTCAATTTTGTCTAGAGGGGAGTAACTGAGTGGCCCCTCCCGAAGTGGTACAGCCCAGGTGGGCCTTGAACTGGTATTGGACAGAAAGACTAACAGCCAATGACAACATTGAACTTGTTCAGGCTCGAACAGAGTGACACACAAACACACACATACACACACACACACTTTTAAGTTTTTTTTTTCACACGCTCTGTATACGTGCTTGCCCCAACAAGTTTGTGCGGCGTGCTTGTTGTTTTGTTTCCGGTGTAGCTAGATCCGGAATGGTGTTGTAGTTTTCACACACGCAAACGGATGCAAATGTTGCAAGACAACGGCAAGATCGGGATAACAGCCTGGCTGTCGACATTCTTCCAGCTGAGACGTTATTTCAATAGACATAACGTAATAATACGTTATGTCATAACATAATTTATTTTTAAATATTACTCACCCACTTTTCGGGATCCTGCAATCTCTTGCGATATTGATATCCCCCCCACCCCCCATAAGACTGTTTTAACGGCCCCGCCGTCGACAAACTCTCCCAGGCAAGACGTTCTGTCTATAGACTGTAGAAATTGCGATAAAAGAAGTGAAGAGACAATGTTCACGTCGACAATGCAACGCCAGGTTGTTCATTTTATCATATTAAACAGTAAAATTCAAACGTTACCCAGACCGGTGTTGTGCCAAAAAGTGATCAGCTGCCAGAAAGTGATTTCAGCCGCGGGAGCGCGCACAGCCTGTTAAAGCTAGGCTATATTGCCTCGAAACGTGTGTGCGGCAGCAAAGTCTGATCAGTCATACTAGTCAATAGCACTACAGGACTATAGTCCGTGAGTCAATTATCCTTCTTTATGTTTTTAAACCACTGTAATCGAAATAATTTCTGTGTCTTTTTTAGACAATAAAACATGTATTTTCTTACTATGCATTATTTTCCCAGCTTATAAATTTTTCAAGGAGAAGTTATTTTCTTCTCAAAATGAATTGATAACATTCATGAGTAGGTCCTATCACATTAAATGGATTAGGGTTCAAACTGACACTATAACATTCATGTTGGCTATGTGGGGTAGATGAGAACAAATCCAGTCTCTTTTATCAGCTGTAATACGTTTTAAAGCGAAAATATGACACATTGGAGTCGGTTTCCTCCTGCCAGAAAATGATCTCAAGCCCTCTTTTGGTACTGAAATGTTTTATATGCCTTAAAATGAGTTGATAGCATTCATGAGTATCACATTACATAGATTATATCCCATCCTGTGTCCATTACCAGCTGAAAAACCTTTACATGTGGTGGAGGGGGGCACAGTGGAAGGGGGCAAAGTGCAGGATGGCACAGCGAACTTATGTGGAACTGATCAGATGTCGATCCCCGTACAACGTTGATGTCTTGTCACCTTAAAATACATATCTGTGTTAATACAGCGGACAATAGTCCTGTAGTTCTATTGACTAGTATGACTGATCAGACTTTGCTGCCGCACACACGTTTCAAGGCGATATAGCCTAGCTTTAACAGGCTGTGCGCGCTCCCGCGGCTGAAATCACTTTCTGGCAGTGATCACTTTTTTATACAACACCGGCATATAAACAAACAAGTCGCACGATCTTAAAGAGACAACGTCCCTATAACACTGAACGAAAACATGTCAATAACAGAGTATGGTGAATTATGACTGAGTCCACCACAAGACTTCACTTTGTTACTCATAGTCATACTTAATATCACCCTCCTCCTTGAACATCCTAAACTCTAACGTCAGGTAGCCAATTTACAATCTGCAATCTTGCCCTTCTCCCTGTCCCCCTCCCCCACACAAGCCTGTGCTTTACTTCACTATAGTTAGGTAGGATGCTGCCTTAGCTATTGTTACACTTAGTTTATTTTCCTGAGGTGCTTCTGTAAATGAACACAATTTTCAGCTGTTTGTGATTATTATTTTCAACTGACAAATGGTAGTTGCCATGCATTTTTGCTCCCTGAGTCAATGCACTTTGATCCCTGAGTAACAGTTGAAGCTATTGAATAATTGATTTACATGCATAGTATACTGCATAGTATATACTAAAGAATATTTAAATGTTGGCACTGAGAGTGCCAACTCTGTGAGAAAGTTTTAAGAGTCATTCGTGGTGAAAGCTTAAAGATAGGTCTCATGATAACTTAAAAAATACACATTATCATTAAATAATAATGATAATAATACAATAATACATGAGTATAATTAAATTGCAATACATGAGTTCACAGCTGCATGCGTATATAGAAAATGTTATTTTTATTATTATTATTGACAACAGTTAGCTGAACATTATAGGGTCCCGTCCTTCCACTCCCTGTTTTCTCAGGTAAACACAGAAATCAACTACATTTGTCCCAGTGTTTGTTATATGTGTAATCCAAATCCACCCTCACTAAATCACAACACACCCCAGCTCCACTCATAATTATCGATGGATTCCCAGTACCCTTCTCCTCCAAAGTAAAGAGCCTCGGCACCGCACCCAATACAAAACCCTACTCCTCACCTACAAAGCTCTCCACAACCTAGCCCCCAGTTATCTCTGCGACCTCCTCCAAGAATACACTCCCTCCCGCTCCCTCTGCTCAACCTCTGCTGGACTACTATGTATCCCCACATCACGACTCACTTCAATGGGTGCCCGGTCATTCAGCTGTTCAGCACCCAGGCTCTGGAACTCCCTCCCCCCACACATAAAACAGTCAGACACCATTACAACCTTCAAGTCACAACTCAAAACTCACCTGTTCAAACTCGCACACAACGTCTAACTGATCACTGTTTTGATTGTTTTTTTTCTTTGTTTTGTTTTGTCTTGTTTTTGTTTTATTTATTTCTTATTGCTTATGTTTATTTATTTATTTATTTATTTATTTTTTCCACAATGTCTTGTTTTTTAAAAAATGTATGATGACTATATGCTATGTAAGGTGACCTTGGGTGTCTTGAAAGGCGCCTCTAAATTAAATGTATCATTATTAATCAAGCAAAAAAAATACTCTCTCTTTCTCCGGTAACGCAGTCATTCTCGATGCCTTTCTTCTTCGTCGTTTCTTCTATTTGTCTCTACTCATGCTCCAATCATTCATCGATCGATGCTTCGGATTTTGTGGATTCAACGGAATATATGATGCATCATTTTAGCAACATTTAAGATGATTGCGATGAGTTCTGCCTGTTCTGCCTCCATTTAGTCTGTGGTCAAACCAAAACAAACTACATTGACAGCGGCCGCACTTATCCCGCCTCTTGCGAACTTAGACCCTACCTCATATCGCGCCCCTTGCAAGCAGACACCCATAAACCCCCCGTTGATTCTGGTGATGTCTAAATTACATCAATGTCCGCATATAAAGCATGAATCAGTCAAGTGTGAATCACCCTCAGGTTAGAATCTCCTGATATACAAATTCGGAGAAAATGAGGAGGACACGTATGAAAGTGGCTTATAAGTAGAAAATTATTATGCCTGCTTCATAACGTAAGGAGAAAATTATTATGCTTGCTTCATTTCGGCGAACCAAATTGTTATAGGTTGTAACAATATAGGCAAAATGTTATTATATTATGCGCTCAGAAATGTGTTAAATTATCGGCTGGGGTTTCCACATTATAGATATGGGTTTAATTACAACGCAACGCGCTCGTAGAAACTCTAGTATGAAGTGAAATCTAAGTACGAGCAGTATAGGATTTTAGTAGTCTAGCAACAATGTCATACTTAGTCACACTTTGTATTACTGTCTAATACTATGACCAGGGATAACAATAAGTCATAAATGTAGCTGTTAGGCTCCATTGTAGCTAGCATTCATGGGGTTTATGGTGGGAATTTCGACCCCGCCAATCGTTTCTGTCCAATGCATTGGCAAAAGCAAAGACTTCTTATAAAGTGGCAGACAGGTCTTAGGAATGCTTCAAACAGCTCTACTCCCCAATAAAAGAAAAATCTAAAATAATAATAATCTGTTCAGACATGGTGAAAATAACATTATAGGAAAATGATGGAAATGATGACAGGTTCAATTCAAAGAAAAATAGAAACATTTATGATTTCATTACTTACCTTTTAGGGGTGTAACTGTACACAAAAATCTCGGTTCGGTACGTACCTCAGTTTTGAGGTCACGGTTCGGTTCATTTTCGGTACAGTAAGAAATCAAAATGCTAAATAATATAAATGTGCTTCATAACATGTGCTTCAAGTTGTTTATAACACACTTTTGTGCTTTTTACAATATACATTAGACAATACAAAAATAGAATTCTGCTCAAAAATATAAAGATTCTGAAATGTAGAAATAAAAATAAATAACATTGGCTCAGACTGTTTTTTAACACAATATATTATCTAATGTGCAACAATGAACAATTGCAACACTAAACAGTTTCAATCTGTTGCTCAGATTAAATAACATGAATAAGGCTCAGACTGTTTCTTTAAAAACAAATCTTTTCACAATCTAATGTGCAACAATGAACAATTGCAACACTGAACAGTTTCAAGTTGTTGATCAGATTCATTGTTACTCCCCCCCCCCCCCCCCCCCCCAATACCCAAAATTGGAGTGTACATACGATGTATCCTACATGTTACTCCCGTATACCACAATGCAATACGGTCGTGATTTTTCCGGAGGAGAAGAAGAAGCTGAATAACCGCGAAAACTAATATATTTAATGATGGAGTCTCCGGCTTTCGTTTAGAAATGTCAACAATTTATTTGGGATTTAACATAGAATATTTAACATTCAAAATTAATTTAAAAAAAACTTGAACAAGGAAATGTAACATTCAACATCAATACAACCTCCAGCTTTCCTCGTGAGTGCCCGGTTTGTTTACATGACGTGGGCGCATCTATCTGCGTCACACAAATACCCGGCGCATTTACTGACGCAAATGACGTTTAGAAATGTTCAGCGTAGTGTCCGAATTCTCGTTTGTTCGTTCCCTAAATAGTGCACTATATCATGAACACTATATAGGGAATAGTGAGTGAGTGAATAGGGAACGATTTCGAACACAGCTACGGTGTGCGCAACTGTGCATGTGCCGCCGCAGCATGTTCCACACATGCGGTCCTCTACTTAATATGTCCGTATTGAAACTCGTTCGGTACGCCTCCGCACCGAACCGAGCAGCCCGTACCGAAACGGTTCAATACAAATACATGTACCGTTGCACCCCTATTACCTTTAGAAATATTTGTGTATCGGACAGTGGCGGTTTTAGGCACGGGCGAACCGGGCAGCCGCCCGGGGCGGCATATTTGTGGGGGGCGGCTAATCACATGGGGGGCGCCACGAGCAGTATAAAAAAAAAATGCGCTGCGCAGCGGTTCTCAATGAAGTACGACATAACATTGTGTGGGGAATAGGTATTTTGGCGCCCCCTCTGGCTGCAGGCGCACACCTGCTCGTTGAGAAGGTGCCGTGTATAGACGGAATGAAACCCTCACTGAAGTCCGTAGGTTCCCCCCCGTCAACAATCGCTTCTACCCCCCCCCCCCCCCCCCCCCCCCCCGTCTTCAATCGCTTTCATCCCCCCCGTCAACACCCGCTTGTAGGAAGTCTTGCCCGGGGCGTAACTGGACCTAGAACCGCCACTGGTATCGGACTGTAACAGGCAACATGGTCTCACAGGAATCCGTGAAATGACTATGGTCGGACGCTTAACTCGAAATCCGTGGCCACATCACGGAAACACGCCGATATCCGTGTGTGAGCCACGGAATAACAGTGTCATTTACTTGCATTGGAGCAAATTCCGTGGCCACATCACGGACAATTTAAGTGATTCCGTCAGACCACCACGGATTTTGGGTTAAGCCCCCGCTGTGGTCAAATGTGGCACACACACAGATTGAAACGGGAGCACACACACAGATTGAAACGGGAATCTGTGTGTGTGCCACGGAATATCATTGTCATTTACTTGCATTGGAGCAACTTCCGTTGGCACAACAAGGACAATTTAAGTGTTTCAGTGAGACCACCCAGGGTTTTGAGTTAAGCCCCCGTGGTCGACTCGCTCGTTGAAAAGGGGATCCGTGTGTGAGCCACGGAACATCAGCGTCATTAACTTGCATTGGAGCGAATTCCGTGGCCACATCACGGAAATCGGCGTGTTTCCGTGATGTGTCCACGGATTTCGAGTTATTCGTCCGTAGTCATTTCACGGATTCCTGTGAGACCAGGTTGGTAACAGGGGTAATATCAGTGGGCTAATGAGGCTAACGTGGTAAAGCATTGATGCAGCTTAAGCATGAATCAGGCAGAGCCATCTAACTACAGACTCCGAAAGTATGCCCTTGTGCTCACCACATGACTAGGATAGTCCCAGGAACTATTTTTAAAAGCTCATTCAGAGGATCCTTTGAATCAATTTAACTCACCTCCATTATTTCATTTCTAACTCCACTTCGAAATGAGAACGTGATTATGACTTGAGGAATGGGTAATCAATTAATGGTAGCTCCTGCTTTTATTACGGTTCAGTTGTTGGACGCATCAGTTTAGTTATTTGATTTTTATTCGATAGAGACAGATACAACTCATGTGGATTGTGCATAAACCATCAGAAAAGCATCATAGCATTTGTAGCTTTACGTAATTTCCAATGCCTGTCCGTAGAGGGGACAGGCATTGGACGTGTTGTCGTTTATCTCATGCCTGTACGATCCACCCCCTTTAACATTTCATCTTCGCTCGTGCAACAGATGTGGAGAATGAAGGAGGCATCTCTACATGACGGAGGTTCAATAGCCGTTCATAAAGACTTACCCCCCTGTACCTCACTATTCATAAAGACTCACCCCCCCTGTACTTCACCGTTCATAAAGACTCACCCCCCCGTACCTCACTATTCATAAAGACTCAGCCCCCTTCCGTTGTACCTCACCGTTCATAAAGACTCACCCCCTGTACCTCACTGTTCATAAAGACTCACACCCCTGTACCTCACTGTTCATAAAGACTCACCCCCCCTTTACGTCACCGTTCATGAAGACTCAGCCCCCCTCCCCCTGTACCTCACCGTTCATAAAGACTCAGCCCCCCTCCCCTTGTACCTCACCGTTCATAAAGACTCCCCCCCCTGTACCTCACCATTCATAAAGACTAACCCCCTGTACCTCACTGTTCATAAAGACTCACCCCCCCCCTTTACGTCACCGTTCATAAAGACTCACCCCCCTGTACCTCACTGTTCAGAGACTAAACCCCCCGTACCTCACCGTTCATAAAGCTCCCCCCCGTACCTCACTGTACATAAAGACTCACCCCCCCTGTAGCTCACCGTTCATAAAGACTCACCCCCACTTTACGTCACCGTTCATAAAGACTCACCCCCTGTACCTCACTGTTCATAAAGACTCAGCCCCCCTCCCCCTGTACCTCACTGTTCATAAAGACTCACCCCCCCCGTACCTCACTATTCATAAAGACTCAGCCCCCTCCCGTTGTACCTCACCGTTCATAAAGACTCACACCCCTGTACCTCACTGTTCATAAAGACTCACACCCCTGTACCTCACTGTTCATAAAGACTCACCCCCCCTTTACGTCACCGTTCATGAAGACTCAGCCCCCCTCCCCCTGTACCTCACCGTTCATAAAGACTCAGCCCCCCTCCCCTTGTACCTCACAGTTCATAAAGACTCCCCCCCTGTACCTCGCCATTCATAAAGACTCACCCCCTGTACCTCACTGTTCATAAAGACTCACCCCCCCTTTACGTCACCGTTCATAAAGACTCACCCCCCTGTACCTCACTGTTCATAGAGACTCACCCCCCCCCTTACCTCACCGTTCATAAAGCTCCCCCCCGTACATCACTGTTCATAAAGACTCATCCCCCTGTACCTCACTGTACATAAAGACTCACCATTCATAAAGACTCACCCCCTGTACCTCACTGTTCATAAAGACTCACCCCCACTTTACGTCACCGTTCATAAAGACTCACACCCCTGTACCTCACTGTTCATAAAGACTCAGCCCCCCTCCTCCTGTACCTCACTATTCATAAAGACTCACCCCCCTGTACTTCACCGTTCATGAAGACTCAGCCCCCCTCCCCCTGTACCTCCCTTTTCATAAAGACTCACCCCCCTGTACCTCACCGTTCATAAAGACTCACCCCCTGTACCTCAATGTTCATAACAACTCACCCCCTTCCCCCTTTACCTCACTGTTGATAAAGACTCACCCCCCTTGTTCCTCACCATTCGCAAAGACTCATCCCCCCCTGTACCTCACCATTCATAAAGACTCAGCCCTTCCCCGCCCCGTGTACCTCATCGTCGTCGCCCCCCCCCCCGTACCTCATGGTTAAGAAAGACTCATTCCCCCCTGTTCCTCACCGTTCAGAAAGACTCCCACCCCCCCCCCCCCCCCCCCCTGTTCCCTGAATAGCCGCTGATCTTTCAGTGGCGCCCCCTGGGGACCTATGTGTTTGAGTGGAGGAGCTCTCCCCTAGTTTCTCTGCTGAAGGTCACGTTCTGCTCTGGAAGCGGGGCTGGTGGCAGCCTGAGGGACTCCTTCTGGAGCAAAGAAGACCCACTGGACCATCATAGACCAGGTGGAACCCATGAAGCCCTCCTTTCATGAAATGATCAGAGTGATGCAGGCTGGTGGAAAGTGAAGTGAAACCTTCCTGGACTGATCAGAGTGATGGAGGCTGGAGGAGGGTGAACCAGATGGGGAGAGAGTGCGGATCCGGTGCCTCTACAGAGAACACCATCCCAGCCTCTGTAGTGAGCACCACCCCAGCCTCTATAGTGAGCACCACCCCAGCCTCTATAGTGAGCACCACCCCAGCCTCTTTAGTGAGCACCACCCAAGCCTCTATAGTAAGCACCACCCCAGCCTCTGTAGTGAGCACCACCCCAGCCTGTATAGTGAGCACCACCCCAGCCTCTATAGTGAGCACCAACCCAGCCTCTTTAGTAGGGATGGGGATCGAAACCCGGTTCTATCAAGGACCCGGTTCCACTTTTTTCAAAACCCGAAAATCATTAACGTTTTGGCTAATCGATACCACTATCGAGTCCCGTCGCTCATTTATAAAAAAAAATATCCCGTAGGTCCTGTAACGTAATGTTGTGTCCCTCGAGTCGCGTCACGGCAAACATGTATTACAAGTGAAACAAGTGAAGTCTGGCGGTTAACTTTGCTCGCAAGGGTGGCTGAACGGGCGAAAAGGGCGAAAATAATTTATTGTAAAGGGGGGAACACAACCTCAATGGCCAAGCACATTAGCATTGTGCATCAAATAAAGGCCAAATGCAGTACCTTCGACTGTCTCCGAATTGAAAAGACTCCTCCTGTCTCCTCCGTCCTCCTGTCTTAATCATCCACTCAAAGTACGAACGGTAATCGCACACACAGACATTGTCGCTAGTCCCGTCAGTTAAAAATAGTAATCCAATTGTGAAATCGGTGTTGTAATCGGTAGCATACAAGCTAGTTATCTTAAAAAGTAAATAAAGTTTCAGATGTGCTGCGTGATGATGTGTTGAGGTTGGCTCACTAAAACGACGGTTATCATGATGCGTTCAAATGTAACATAGAGAAACGGTAAATTGAGCTTTTGGCGAGAAACATGAGTAATACTGTATTACTAATGTTTCTGTATTACTAATACAATTGTATAGTGCTCTAATCATTTTAGTATATATACTATATATCTATAGTAAGCCCAACCTCAGTACCAGCCCAGCCTCTATAGTGAGAAGAACCACCCTAGCCTCTATAGTGAGCACCACTCCAGCCTCTATATCCACCAAAATCCGTATCCTTGGAGTCATCCTGGACCCCACTCTCTCCTTCCTCCCCCATGTTAACCATATTACCAAAACTGCCTTTTTCCACCTCCGAAACATCGCCCGCCTCCGCCCCAACCTGTCAACTACCGCTGCTGCGACACTCATCCACGCTTTCATTTCATCCAGGCTTGACTACTGCAATGGTCTTCTCTACGGCACCTCCAACAAAGTCCTCAAAAAACTTCAATATGTCCAGAACTCAGCTGCACGCCTCCTCACTGGTACCCGCTCCAGAGAACACATCACACCTGTCCTCCGTGAACTCCATTGGCTTCCAATTAAACACAGAATCAACTAATCTTACTCATCACCTACAAGGCCCTCAACAGCCTAGCCCCCCCCCTACCTTGCCGACCTCCTCCATCACCACGCCCCCTCCCGATTCCTCAGGTCCAATTCTGCCAACCTGCTACAAGTTCCACGGACTGAGCGACGGACTTGGGGTGATCGGGCCTTCTCAGTTGCTGCCCCCACCCTTTGGAATTCACTCCCCTCCCACATCAAAGTCTCTCCAACCCTCTCTTCTTTCAAAGCTGCCCTCAAAACATACCTTTTCACACTAGCCTTCCCCACCTAACTCCCACCTTATTCTTCATGTTTAACCTCTGTTTTTCTTTTATTCCTAGTCTGTCTTACATAGTTTTGATAGGGCAATATGTAAAGCGTCTTAGAGTACCATATTAAGCGCTATATAAATGTCATTTATTATTATTATTATTATTATATCGAGAACCACCCCAGACTCTAAAGTGAGCACCATCCCAGCCTCTATAGTGAGCACCATCCCAGCCTCTATAGTGAGCACCACCCCAGCCTCTTTATTGAGCAACACCAAAGCCTCTATACTAAGCACCACCCCAGAACCACCCCAATCTCAATAGTGAGCACCAGCCCAGCCTCTGTAGTGAGCACAACTCCAGCCTGTATAGTGAGCACCACCCTATTCTCTATAGTGAAAACCACTCCAGCCTTTGTATTGAGCACCACCCAAGCAGCATCCAGCCTCCCAGAAGCTCCATCCTCTCTTCTGGTGGGGGGTATCCAGAAGTTACGCCACACTGTTATCTATTCATACACCATCAATAACAACTGTTTGGTGATTGGTTGGTGGGTAGTTTGGTGTGTGTGTGTGTGTGTGTGTGTGTGTGTGTGTGTGTGTGTGTGTGTGTGTGTGTGTGTGTGTGTGTGTGTGTGTGTGTGTGTGTGTGTGTGTGTGTGTGTGTGTGTGTGTGTGTGTTTATATACCATAGGTAATGTCAGGTAATGCTATTTTCTCAGACAACCCACAAGCACTTTTAGATGGCTTCCTTAACCAGCCTTGTGGAATATAGACATCTTTATGAGCTCGTCCTGTTTGCAGTTCCATTGTTTATGGCCAGAAACACGTGTAATTAGAGTTCAGGAGAGTAGAAACTATTTTCTAACTAACAATTAATCAGTGTTGGGAAGGATACTTTTAAAATGTATCCAGTTACAGAATACAGAATACATGCCCAAAAAATTAACATGTAGCGTGTTCCGTTTCATCACTCAATCTGAGAATTGTATTCTGAATACTTGGATTACTTTCACATTGAATTGCATTTTATAAGTGTAGGAATGCGGCATCAAATCCTGCTTACTAAACAGGCCTATTCTGGTGTGTTCTTCTGTTCAAACTGCCTGAATGTGTTAGGCCGAAGTCTCCCTGAAAGTGAACTATTTTAGATAGAGAGAGAGAGAAAAGATCGTTCAATCATTGGACAAAAAGGTCTGGGGCGGTAGTGGACCGGTCAAACTCCTTCTCCCTCATCCTGGTGCTGAATGTGTTAAATGCATCTGCATTTTTACTTGTGTTTTCTAGCATACGTTTTATGTGGGTGTCCGTCCAAATTCCCAGACGGTCCGACAATTTGCTGCTAGTCTTGGAGTTACCGCTAATCAAACAATAATTCCTATAATGCGCGCGGCTGAGCTGGTGCCTGTTACGTCCAAAGAGGCATATGCTTTGTAGAACTGGATCAGACCGAGATGCGTTTGCTTTCACATCTCAAGCAAACCGTACCAGGGTTTGTTTGGAAGCGAACCGAGACCAGCTGTTCAGGGAGGTCTCGGTCGGTGAGGTGGTTGCATTCACACCAACGCAAACGTACCGAACCAAGGATCCAAACTCGTTTAGTGCGCACTAAATGTTGGTATGAAAGCACGAATAAACTGCTGAAACAGAAGTATCGTCATGTAATCAGTTGATTTCAACAATGTTACTGTATTCTAAATGCCAGCTATTTAAATTGTAACTGTAACGGAATACAGTTAGCTATAATTTGTATTCTGAATACGTAACACCGGTGCATGTATTCCGTTACTCCCCAACACTGCATTTAATGCACTAGAATTGTGCGTGCTCTTGAGGGCTCATTCAAGTAAAAATGCCCTTAATTCATAAACAAGATCAAGAGGGATTTACCAGGAAAACAGCACTCAAATGATCCACTCGTGTGTAATTTATTTATGTGATTTATTGGTCAATTCATTGGTTGTGGGAGTGTTTGTGGAGGATGGTTGATTTAAGCAGGCTCACCTGGCCGAGTCTGATCAGTGTGCACAGGTTGAACCAGCCATCACCTCACACTCAGGGGGATCTCCTGCATGGCAGCATGGAGCACCAGGCCATGAATCATTATATGCAAACCTGCAAAGCTGCAAACTTGTCGCTTTTCGGCGACAATCGCCGATTTCTTGGTGAATTTGCTCATTCACATGAATCGTGTAGAACCGGGGAGTTTTGTAATTGCGAAAAATTATTGGATCATTCTTATAATTGACATTTCTCTGGGCCAATCGGAATCTCAGCACTTGCTTCAGAATCTTTCTTATAATTGACATTTGCCAATCGGAATCTTGAAGCACACAGCGCCAACTGAGCTCGCCATTGGATGAGACGGTCGCCTGGCTACCGCGCATGCGCATCCGCATGCGCATGCATGCGGCCAAACAACGCAAGAGAGCTTGCGAAACACTCGTCCAGAGGGGTGTTCCACGAACGGAGGTTTAACAATCACTGAGTTAACGCTGAACTCTAGGTTGATTTACCCTGTGCCGACTAACCCAGAGTTTTCGGTTCCACAGCAGCGGTTATGCATTAGTTCAATCAACTCGGGGTTGATTAACACAGGGTTGTGCGCGTCCACGCCAAACCTCAAAAGACGTGATGTATGGATCATGGAAACCCTGATCGAAATGGCGAAACGGGCCGCTTATTTCAATGAAATGGAACTTCAGGTTCCCCTGGAGAGCTATGACGAGGAGAAGGACATTATCACAAGAAAAGGGAACGCTAAAGCCTCTGCAACCCGGAGAACCAAAGCCTGGCAGCGGATCGCTGACCGCGTAAATGCGTTAGTTACACGTCAAAAGCATGATCCTTAATATTTGAGCCATGAATATATAAATATCCCAGTTAAGCATTCTTAAAGATCCTACCACATAACACCTTTCTTCTAAAAAAATATGTACTCCGATGGCTTCCAAGCGGTCAGCGGATCAAGTATAAAAATGAAGTATAAAAAACATACAAACTGGTAAGCTTTTCCCACAATCCTATTGGTATAAATTTAAATAAGCCATTTTTTTAAGCCAATCGTGAAAAAGGCCGACAGTCGGCAGACTGGATCTGGCCCTCAAATTGTCTTGACCCCGGTGGAGGAGCTGTTAATAAACATAAATTCAGGGCGCCCGGGCATGGAGGGGGTACCTGGAGGTACCTACCTCCTCAGAGAGTCAGGGGCCATACCCCACTGGTTGAATGTAGGTTTTTGTGTTTTCTTGTATTTTAGATTTTTTTTGCCTTCGAAGTAACACATGCAAACAATGTACTCGCCACAGCGCATACTGTTCCAAATGTTTATTTTTTTGGTAACTGGGTAGAAAACCTAAAAGTGACAATTCATCAACTTCACAGATCAAGATGGATTAGTGCGTGTAACGATCAAACATTCTCCAGTGGATGCAAGTCCACTGGAGACTATAGTATAAAAGAGAGACTAGTATAAAATAGTCCTCCGCTGAGGACTATTTTATTTTTTATTTTATACTTTGTGTTGTAAGTGCCTCTCGGCATAGTACTCAGACAATATTGCTCTTTGTATGATAGGAGGCCGATACAAATCTTGGATGGGTCATCTGAAAGGACTGAGATGTGCTCAGCATCTCCAACATTATAGCCTAGATAAAACTACCATTTGCAAAAAACGGAGGGCTACGCAAATAGTCTGGAGTGAACTGAGGCCAGGACCTCGATTGGTAGTGTTGGCTAAGTAAGGGCAGGCTATTTAAATATATTAAAGATTTGCGCGAGAATCTATAGGCCTATCTCTCCACTCCAGCAAAAAGTAATTTGATATGCCAAGATGTCGAGCCGTGGTCTTATCAATCGCTCCCGGTGGATTGCACGTATAATTTGCGCTCCGATATCAGCAGTTCTCTCATCAAAAGGGCATGCCATTGCGAACACATGAAATTGCGGTGAACACGGGTTTAAATACCCAAAACCGGGTTATGTTTCAAACTTAACCTGCACAAAACCTGCTCCGACCAGGTCTGATTCAGAGCATATGTTTCTATAGCAACTAACATACCGTGATCCTTTTGGAACGGAAAACCTAGGGTTACAGCAAACTCTGGGTTAACTTACCCGGTTATGTGATAAAACCGGCTTTGTGGAACACCCCACAGGCTAAGAGACAAAAAAAAAATTTTGTGACGGTTGTAAATAAAATATTTTTTATAAGCCTCAAGGATGTTTTGACATTGATTTTTGATAAAGTATGCTGAGTTTCAGAATCATTGGTCAATATCCTATAAAGACAGAACAAGTTGATCAAATCTTCAAGAAATGCTGATTGAACCACAAACTGCAGCCACTGCCACTACAGATAGGAAAAAGGCAATCAAAGTTCAAAGGCCATAATTCAAACACAATATGTGCTTGAAGCCGTTTTTTTACCGTTGTGTATTGGAGTTACCCTGATGGAGTTAGAACTTACTGTCTTTCTACTCATTCATGTATTCCTCAATAGTTTACATGGCATATTAGCACAATTTTTAATTCTGACAGAATTTTGCCAGACATCAATCTACTACTCCAGAGGTGATTTGTGAGGTGATCAATGTTATTCTGTATGGCATGTGAACGTTTTGGAGGCAGCATACCGGCATGGCTTAGTGCTCTCTGGTAGGCCTGTAGCGCTCCCCACAGAGAATAATACTTTCCAATCTATTCAATATTCCTTCACTGTAGGCTCAGAAAGGATGTGGTTCTGGCTGGCGGAGACCATCATTTCTGCCAAGATATGAGTCCCGGAAGCATGCTAGTCACTAGTATGCTCTTCTTCCTTGAGGGATACAAAAGGCCTGTGCAGTATGCATGACAATGCAAACCGTATATAGTGATGCTGTGAATACAGCATCACCAGTATACAGCGTGCATTGTCATGCACACTTGCTGAAATTGTACATTACTTAATTCACTATGTAACAATCAGTGCTGAGCAACAAGTAGCCTAGAGAATTATGTATGTGAGAATGTCGAGCAGTGTCCATATGCTGCAAACCAGGATAACAGTTTCCAGGCGACAACTATGGCTCTCTGCTTCCTCTCAGGGCCTCAACTTAATATGAATCAGTTTGTAGCAGGATGTCACTATTCTACGTCTAAGGGAAGAAAGAGTTTGAATTCTTGTAATACAAAGCAAATCCATTTTTGTTTTGTTATGTTAGGATCTCCATTAATTTGGATATCATGTTTTGGGTGAGGTCCTGGGTGTACAGGCAGTAATAATTTTCTTCTGTAGACTGGTCCGAGGCGGCCTATCATGGCCTCCATGTGCCGAATGCGGATGTAAAAACCGCACTCCGAGTCTAGCGGTGTCAACTGTAAACTGGAAGGCAGAATGGATGGTCTGAGAGCAGTAAAGGTGTTTCTCTGTTCATACCCATGTGGACAGTGACATAAAGGCTTCATATCTGGCTGAACCCTGATAGCCATATCCTTCTGTTCCTGTTCACTTTCAATGGCGTTTCTGAAGGGAACAAAACTTGACAATGTAAAGACACGGCAAAACATCCGTACTTCATCATTCAACATGAACATTATCAACAGATCCTTTTGGACTATTATAATACTCCTCTCTCTCATTCCCCGTCTGTGTCTGCTTCTCTCTTACTTCCCCTATGTGTCTCTCTCTGTCAGCCTGTCTCTGTCTCTTCCTGTATTGGTCTCTACTCCATGCATTGACTTCTGGAGACGAGTTGATGGCAAACTTGCCATCAACTATACACTCGATTTTATATAGATATCTTTATATGTATATACAGTGGAGAAAATAATTATTTTATCCCTCACTGATTTTGTAAGTTTGCCCGCTGACAAAGAAATGAATGGTCTATAAAAAAAGAGCAAAAGTCACATAAAAAAATTAGGGCTGTAACGATACGCGTATCGAAACCGAAATCGCGACACTCAGAGCCACGAACCTGTCTCGCGGTGTGAGACAGGTTCTTTCTAACTCTCCGGTCAAATTTTCCGATTGAAATTTGCTAATAATTTGTCTAAATAATAGTCTGCTGACATCGCCCCCTCTTATCGATGCCGTAATTATGCGACGAGATGCCCTCTCTGTGATGACAGCTCTCCGTGGCTACGGAGCGGCCAGCGCCGGCTCTGCTATGGAGGATTGCATTTCTCCACAGCCGTCAGAGTCCTCATATGCGATATCAACGACATTTATCCAGAGTGGGCCAAGCGTGAAAAAAATTGCCTTTGTGATCCCTGTCTCTATTGTTTTGTGTGATTTAACCGGCAGTTTGTCTGCTTATAGGTCGGAATAGACGCACACGCTACCGCTCACTCTCCTCGCTCGTCCACTCACTCGCTGACGTCACTCACACACACACATATGCACACTGCCATTCTCGCGCACACACATAGGCCTACGCTACTCGTAACACTATGCCTCGTTATTGCGACGTTCGTGTTAGACGTTCATGTTTTTTCCCATCTATTGAAAGTTAGGATGTTAAACATGTTGCATTCTATACGGCCTCATTATTTAAGCTACATAGTCTAATAAGAAGCGCTAATAGGATATTTGACTAAACCAACCAAACTAGTTGAGGGTTTTTGCCTACCTGCAAGCATCCTCCAACTGCAATCTTGGGTTATTTATTTATTAATTTAGCTATGCTTTAATAGTATTCTTTCTGTTCAAATCTGTTCAGTGTTCCAAATTATTTTTTATTAAATGTTACATTAAGTTAATTGTTATATTGTTATTTAAATAAAATGCTTTTTAAATTTAAAAAAATCGTGGGATGTATCGAACCGTGGGTCAAAAATCTTGATACAAACCGAATCGTGAGTTTGTGTATCGTTACAGCCCTAAAAAAAAAATATATCAGTTGATTTGCATTTCATTCAGTGAAATAAGTATTTTATCCCCTATCAACAATAAAGGATTCTGGCTCCCACAGATAAGTCCTTTTGCTTTAAGAAAGTACCCCTGATCTCAACTCGTTACCTGTATTAATGACACCTGTCGTTACCTGTATAAAAGACACCTTTCCACAGAATCGATCAATCAGAACAAGACTGGAATCAGACTCCAACCGCTCTATCATGGGCAAGACCAAAGAGCTGTCCAAGGACGTCAGGGATAAGATTGTAGACTTGCATGAGGCCGGAATGGGCTACAAGACCATTGGCAAGAAGTTAGATGAGAAGGTGACAACTATAGGTGTGATTATTTGAAAATGGAAGAAGCACAAAATGACACAATATCTGCACTAGTGGGGTATCAATGATCATGAGACAGGTGAGGGATCAGCCAATAAATACACGGGAGGAGCTTGTAAATGAGCTGAAGGAAGCTGGCACCACAGTTACCAAGAAAACCTTTGGTAATACACTACGCTGTAATGGATCCTGCAGCGCCCGTAAGGTCCCCCTGCTCAAGAAGGCACATGTACAGGTCTGTCTTTTTGAAGTTTGCCAATGAACACCTGGATGATTTAGAGAATTCTTGGCTGAAGGTTATGTAAGATGAAACCAAAATCAAGCTCTTTGCTATCAATTCGACAAGCCGTGTTTGGAGGAAGAGGAATTCCCCCAAGAACACCATCGTCAAGCATGGAGGTGGAAGCATTATGCTTTGGGGGTGTTTCTCTGATAAGGGGACCGGTCGACTTTACCGCATCGAGGGAAAGATGAATGGGGCCGTGTACTGCAAAATCCTGGCTGACAACCTCCTTCTCTTAGCCAGGACACAAAAAATGCCCCCCGCTAAGGCGCGCCCCAATCTCCTAAACCCTGGGACGCTGCAATATTATATTGTACAGATGTCTATATATTATATCATCTTATATTATTTAGATATAGAGCTCCAGTACTCCCGCCGGAGCTCCCGGAGTGTTCTAGATTAGAATACTTTATAGAACAGATGATATTATACAGCGTCAGTTTCTCTGACGTCTCTGGTACTTCCACAACACGTAGAGACTGGCCATGGTTGAGAATGAATTGGTGGTCACAAGAGGCGGCCTCTCTCAAACTCAGGGGACATTGCAAACAAGCAATCAAATCATTTTTTGATGTGAACGCAGCATAATAGAATCGCTGGAAATTCCAGAGTGAAATGACAGCGCAGTAATTTGAGCGCCAGAATCTACCGCCTCTTCTGCCTCTTCTGCCAATCAGGAAGTGAGGAATCAAACTCACTTCCGTTTCTGTCAAACTCTCTCACACACTACTATACTCTCTCATACACAATACTATTCTCTCTCACACACACTACTATATTCTCTTGCCTAAACACCTTTACTCTCTCACATACACTACTATACACTCTCATACATGCATGTTAAGGAGTATAATAGTGTGTGTATGAGTATAGTGGTGTATATGCGAGATTCTAATAGTGTGTGTAAGACCAAGTATGAATTATATCCCAGGCGGCCCCTAATACACATCTATTTATACACAAACTAAACACGTAACGCATAACACTGTCCATGGCAATGAATATTAATGGGGGGAAACATGCATATTATGAACACAAATTGATAACGATAATGTAGCCTATACAATACTGGAAACTATGTTTGTTGATGTATTGCCGCATATCCTTAAATAGACCCACAGTTGCGGCCGCAGGACCCAATATCATAGGTCTGTTTTAGAAAACGGTATTCCATGTGTGAATTAGGCCATATTATTTGGCCATTAACTGAGCAATTTGAAGTTTGAAATTCATGTGGTCATGCATGGGTTGCCATGGCGGCGGCGCACATAGTTGCAGCGGCCCGGAGCTCCCCAAACTGGCATGTTTTTTTTGTAATTTTTGGTAGGTCACTTAATATTATTTCACACAGCTTTTCACACTGCTTTCAAACCCAACAATGAAGTACAGCCGGAATTAACTTTTGGAGCTCAACGGCGCTCCACTTCGCCAACTCTCAGCGGACTTCCCCATCCGGCACTCCTGAGGCTGAGAAGCGGAGGAGGGGACGCTGTGCGCGACTGCAGATCCGACTGGAACTGGCTTCACAAGGGCACATCGAGAACTGCTGCAGCTTAATCTTTGCGGAAACCTGGCTGGAGAACAAGACCCCGGACTCGGCTATTGAGCTAGATGGCCGCACTGCCTATCGAGCAGACAGAACAGCTGACATGGCTTTGTTGCCATGGCGGCGGCGCACATAGTTGCAACGGCCCAGAGCTCCCAAAATCTGCGGACTTCACCATCCCAGCCGAGATCACCAGATCACCATCCAGCACTCCTGAGGCTGAGAAGCGGAGGAGGAGACGCTGTGCGCGGCTGCAGAAGAGGGGAAAATGCCCCCCCCCTCTCACTCTCACACATCACAACTATGGACTGGACTTGCTGCATTCTCATTCATGTTATTATTGTTATTTATTTATCATTTATTTATTAATTTATTTATATTTATATACTATGCCAGTGATGATGCTCTAAACTTAATTTCATTGATTAACTCTGTTGAACAAGGACAATAAAGAAATCTAATCTAATCAATCTCATCGGAGACTACAAACGCGCTGTCAAAATATCAACTCGTTAGGTTCAAATGCGCTCATGGCTCTTAAAGGGAATGGGAGATGGCACTCTCATTTACTCTACACGTCATTCATCTGAGAGGAGATTTCTACTGCCTGATTATAAAACAGGGGCCGGACAGAGAACACTACACTACAGAGCAATGGTAGCTTGGAATTCTCTACCACGTTTTTTGGCAAATGAAACAAGTAAAATGGCCTTTAAAATCAAATTGAAATTGTATTTGTTGATACAAGGTGTTAGATGATTTTTTCTTTCTCAGAATAATATTAACCAACTTAAATCAAGTAATGATTTTCATTTCCTCTTTTTGTTGAATGTTTTGTTTGTGTTGTATGCTGTGTGAATGCATGATTGTATGTAAAATAGGATATGCAATTTGGAATTTCTGACCACAGGAAGAACAGCACTCGTCTGTGTATGAGAGAGCTGATTGTGGATCAAATAAACAATTAAATTCATTGGTTTATTGCATGCTACACCCAAAATACACCTACGGGCATTCAGACCAACCCATTTTAGATTTGCGTTGAGTGCAAGAGTCATTTAACCGCCGATATAATAGCAACCGCGAGATTCACAAAGCTACTTCCGTTTCGCGCTTCTCACTTGCGTTTCAGACGGTTAAAATAGGGCCCTTAGTCTTCTTGGAAGGATGATCCAGAAGTATTCCAGTGTGAGGACACCGCACAATGCTGCTGCCTGATCTTTCTCAGAAACTGTTCAGGAGGCCTGAACTGGCACTCTCACCTCAAAAGACTCCTGTGTGTGTATCATTGTGTGCGTGCACATTATGATATGATCAGCATTAAAAAAAACTTGACCCCCAAGCTGTTGTTCTTTGAGATATTGATAATCTCGTCAAATCAGAGCAACAGTACAAACCCAAATGGAGCATACAAATATTTGCTGTGTGGTCTGCACATCCACTTTCAGAAAGAGACACACTTTGTTTGTTTTACGGATCTGGAAGCTTTCAACTTAAAGTGGGTTGGTCTAATCCACTGGGACGTGAACCACTGACATCACCAAGGATTAGATGGAATAGAAATGTTTGATTGCATTAGAAGGGTATGATAGCTCCGTCCTTTAGCATGGGGTAAAGGCACCAGGCTACCCATGACCTTGTCATCTTTCTGGAAAGGCCAGCTTTTGTTTGAAAATGGCATTTTGAAAATGGCATGAAACCCATAAAAGTGTAGATGAATGGGGCAGGCCACAGTGCAGAGTCTTAGAGTAATTTCATGAATGCTCTGGTGCTGTTTTCATGAAAACAGATTGAACATGGCTACTACGTGCTAAAGGAATTCTTCACATTGATTAGAGCTTTTAGTCTCTGCATAATATATATTTGTATTTACTTTCTTGCTCTGATCTAAGAACTGGCTGTCCAATCTGGCTTGAAATTAGATCTTAGTCTAGGAGAGCTTATAAAACCTCGAGAGGACTCCTAATTCAGTAAGAACTATTCACAAAAATCAGAAAAAGGTTGTGAGGGTATCAAACTTGTGGTTGAATTAGTGAATAACACTTCGACATTTGGCAACAGGGAAAATCTTCCAACTTTGCAATGCCGACGATTTGGGAATATAGCAACCATCAGTGATAGTTAAAACACACAGGATTAAAAAAAAGTTTTTTTTCCCTCAGTCTAACCCAGTCTTCCCATGGCTCAGCTTTCCTGATCTAATATCTCCCGTAATTATGTCAAATGACGCGTTTGACGTCATCTTGGGAGGACTTTGCTTGCCTGCTAGAAGAGCCGAGAACTACAAACCACTTCCGCAAATTTGTGAGCCCACCAATGAGGAATGAGGGGGAGCGGGAGCTCGCGTACGAGATGTAAACACAATGTCCGTCATGTTTTTTCACCGCTTAGCCAGAGAACAAATGTGAAACTGCCAAAGTGGATTTTTGAAAATCTATTGTTCGATTCGGATATTCAGGGCTATTGTTACGAGCCAGAATACAGCCAGGAAGAATCTACACAAATAGAGGTGGAGGCTGCTGCGGCTGCAACTGAACAAGCCTTGCCTGTTGCAGAGGACGAGGAGCCGGAGTGCGCCAGTTTGCTCTGTTCGCCTATAGACACTAACACAGAGTCCCTGTGCTGCAACGAATTTCAGCGATGCCAGTTTCTTCTAGAATATATGGCTGAATCTGGCGAGGACGGGGCCATGTGTGTAACCTCTCACCCAGGCTTTACGCCTCATCTTAACAGATACATATTTCCGGACCCAGAAAGTGAACTGGAAACAACAGCCTAAGCCCGCCGGGAGAAACCGACATCTGAGCATAGAGTAAGTGTTTGTTTTTTTACTAACGCATTGGCTACAATAGTTTTGAGAAAATGTAGTTATCCGAAAGTAGCCAATCTAATTGGCAGAGCATAGGCTACGTTTACTTTAGCTTGAAGTCTGTGTAATGCTGTATAGGCTACTCAAGGCATAATTTATCTTGCTTTGCTAATGTTGTTCTCTTTCTTTCTTAGACAGTATCGGCTTCCTGTGTTGCCCGGGCCATCAAAGCTAATTACCCAGCACAAGATGGGCAGTACCGTGGCTACCAGGAGACAGTATGTAGATGCTTAAAGGTTGGGTATGGGATTTGCGAAACGCCAGCAGATTTTGAAAATACACAACTCAAATGGTCCTACCCCCTCTCCTTCAACGCTGACTCTGACTCCACCCATTCCAAATACATGGACGCGCAATCGTGCATGAGCACGAACACAGATGCGCGAGAGCGAGCCATTAGCTAATTAGCTAGCTCCAGTAGCTACCTCAGGATAACAACAAACAGAAGCTTGCTCTGGGTCTCGAGCTTTGAGTACGTGCACAAAGGGGTCACGAGCGGGGGAGGGGGGGTGCAGTATGACTGTTTGATTGAGGTACTTACTGTCCAATGCCACTCTGTGGTCCTGGAAATCATTGGCTGGAGTTTTTCAAGCCCTGCCCGTTCCACAGATGATTGACTTGTTTAATTTTCATGTCAGTACTTCTAACTCTGGCTGTAAGTGGGTTATGATATGGATTTCAAGTAATTTTGCAAAAATTGCCAAAAAGGAGAATTCCATACCCAACCTTTAAGATAAGGTGTGACTATTTTGACTCTAGCTACACATTTTATTTTTGTAAATAGTTCATATTTTTTCATGAATAAAACTTCTAATTCATGTTGGTTGTGGTGATTTGTTTACTAACCCAAGCGCTGTTATACTAAAGTAGGCCTACTGTATAAGATAAACATATATTTCAAGATTCAAGATTCAAGATGCTTTATTTATCCCGGGGGAAATTATTGTGCAACAGTTACAATACAAAGGTGGGAAAGTAATACAGGGTTAGAGTCAAAATAGATAAAATAGATGGAAGTAAAATAAGTACAAACTAAATAAGTGAAAAGGAGCGATTAGATAAAAGTGGTATTAGTGGTAAAAGTGGTAAAGTGATAAATAAATATTATAGCAGCAATTGTTGGCAGCATAAATTAACTAAAGTGATTAAATAAATAAATTGGGTAAAAATAATTAAATAAATAAATAAAGTGACATTGGTCTCAGGGCATAGTGTCTCCAAGGGCCCTTCTGCAGCCGGAGGTAGTTGCATTAAACAGTCTGATGGCCACAGGAAGAAAAGACTTCCTCTGGCGTTCTGTGTTACACCGGGGGAGGATGAGTCTGTTGCTGAAGGTGCTTCTGCTCGAGGTCAGCACCTGGTGGAGAGGGTGAGCATTGTTGTCCAGGATATTGTGCAGTATACACAGCATCCTCCTCTCAGACACCACCACCAAAGAGTCCAGCTGGACCCCCAGGATGGAGCCAGCCTTCCTGATGATCCTACTGATCTTCCTGGAATCTGCTGCCCTCAGCCTGCTGCCCCAGCACACAACTGCAAAAAAGATGGCACTGGCTATCATCGACTGGTAGAACATCCTCAGCATGATTTTACATACTTTGAAGGACCGGAGCTTCCTCAAGAAATAGAGTCGACTCTGGCCCTTCTTGTAAACAGCCTCGGTGTTCTTGGCCCAGTCCAGTTTGTTATCCAGGTATACTCCAAGGTATTTGTAATCCTGGACAACATCCACAGTCACACCGTTGATAGAGATGGGTGTAGGGGCAGATTTCCTCCTGCGGAAATCCACCACCAGCTCCTTAGTCTTGGTGGGGTTGATAAGCAGATGGTTAGTTGCACACCACTCGATAAAGGAGTCCACAACGCTCCTGTACTCCTCCTCCTTCCCCTCACTAACACAGCCAACAATTGCAGAGTCGTCCGCAAACTTCTGCAGGTCGCAGGACTCAGAGAGGAACTGAAAGTCTGAGGTGTACAGGGAGAACAGAAAGGGGGAAAGAACAGTTCCCTGAGGAGACCCAGTGCTGCTGACCACAGTATCAGACACACCGTCCTGCAGTCTGACATACTGCGGTCGACCTGTCAAATAGTCTGTAATCCAGGAAACCAGGGGAGGGTCCACCTGCATCGCCGTCAGCTTACTCCCCAGCAGAGCAGGCCGGATGGTGTTGAACGCACTGGAGAAGTCCAAGAACAGGATTCTCACAGTGCTTCCCGGACTGTCCAGGTGGGCGCAGGCACGGTGGAGCAGGAAGATGATGGCGTCCTCCACACCTAGTCTCGGCTGGTAAGCAAACTGAAGAGGGTCCAATGATGAGCTGGCCAAGGGCCGAAGAAGTGACAGGACCAGCCTCTCCAGTGACTTCATCAGGTGAGACGTCAGTGCCACCGGTCTGTAGTCGTTGAGGATGCTGGGACGCGCCTTCTTCGGTACAGGTACCAGGCAGGATGTCTTCCACAGTACAGGGACCCTCTCCAGACTCAGGCTCAGGTTGAAGATGTGCTGCAGAACTCCACTCAGCTGGGTTGCACATGTTTTGAGGACCCTTGGGCTGACACCGTCGGGTCCTGCTGCCTTGCCAGGGCGGAGTCCAGCTCCTTCCTCACCTGCTCTGCAGTGAAGGTCTGTCTGCCGTGTGTGTTGAAGGGTGTGGGGGGAGGTGATGGTGGGGGGGAGAGAACAGGTAGGGTGTAGTCAGGAAGGAATGGAGGGTGGGCAGCAGGGATGGAGGTTTGGAGGTGGATGGTTGTAGAGGAGCTGGGGGAGGGGTAGTCCGGAGCCCTCTCATCAAACCTATTGAAAAACAGGTTCAACTCGTTGGCTCGTTCAGTACCACCTCCTATTGTTTGGCTGCCCGATGGTTTGTAGCCAGTGATGCTCCTCATGCCGCTCCACACGTCCTTCAGGTTGTTCTGCTGGAGTTTGCGCTCCAACTTCATCCTGTAGCTGTCCTTACCCTGTTGGATCTTCTCCTTAAGCTTCCTCTGTACCCGCCTCATCTGCTCCCTGTCCCTATCTCTGAAGGCCCTCTTCTTCTCATTCAGCAGGACCTTGATGTCTCTGGTGACCCACGGCTTGTTATTGGGGAAACAGCGTACAGTCACTGTAGGAACAACACTGTCCACACAGAAGTTGATGTACCCAGTTATGCAGTCCGTGAGATCATCAAGGTCCTCTCCATGTGAATCACAGAGCATCTCCCAGTCTGTTAGTTCAAAGCAGCCCTGCAAAGCTTCATCGGTCTCCTGTGACCATCTCCTCACAGTCCTGGTGGTCACAGGTAGCCGCTGGACTTGGGCTTATACAGGGGCTGCAGGTGGATGAGGTTGTGGTCTGATTTTCCAAGAGGAGGAAGGGCAGTGGAGCTGTAAGCATCCTTAACATTTGCGTACAGCAGGTCAAGTGTCTTGTTTTCCCTGGTAGGACAGTCAACAAACTGCTTGAAAGTGGGCAGTGTTGCAGCCAGAGTGATGTGATTGAAGTCCCCAGATATCGCGATGAACGCGTCAGGGTGCCGTGTCTGAAGTCCCGCGACGACGGTGTGGATGACGTCACTCGCGTCCACCGCGTTTGCAGTCGGAGGAATGTAAACAACCAGGAATATCACATGTGAGAACTCCCTCGGCAGATAATATGGCCGCAGACTCACGGCAAGCAGTTCAATGTCCGGGCTGCACACTCTCCTTCACCGTGACGTGACCAGGATGACACCACTTGTTGTTAATAAGAATAGCAAGTCCGCCACCTTTCCTCTTGCCACTCTCTCGGTGATTCCTGTCCGCCCGAACAGTCTGAAAGCCGTCCACAGTAACATTAACGTCCGGAATGTCCTCATGGAGCCACGTCTCCGTGAAACACAGCACACTGCTCTCACGATACACCCGCTGAGTCCTCACCAAGCCTGCCAGCTCGTCCGTCTTATTAGCCAACGACCTCACATTCCCCATGGTGATGGAAGGGAGAGATGGTTTATATCTCCGCTTCTTTTCTCGATGTTTACGTCCAGCCTTACATCCTCTGAACTTCCTCCTCAGTACTCTGGGGATTTCAGGTCTCTCCCGCATCAGCGCCGATGGTTGTAGCGACAACAGCTGATCTCGGGTGTAAACAATAGATACGCCGCATTGTTGCGCCCCAACGGAGACGCGGTCGGGAAAAATTGTCCAAAGAATGAGACACACGGACAAAAAACACGAAAAAAAGTTCCCAAACATAGTTGGCTAAGGTTAGTACAACTTACTGAAGAAAAAAAACCGGTAATAGAAAACAATAAATATGAAACAAATAGCTAAAAGTGAAGAAAAGAGAGAGAGCAACTGTTGCTGGCTGCCGCTCGACTCAGCGCCATGGTAACGAGAACTGGGGAGAAATGGTTGAGTGCAAATACTTGAGCTACTGTAAATAGCAAATGTTTTTATGCTGTACAGTAAAATGTTGCGTTTGATAAAACGAGGGTAGAAGTCTAAACGAGTCAACGTATCACAGGGATATGTTTACACAAAGTTTACTCGTACTACCACTCACACTAGGACCATGGGTCCTTCCCCCTCCAAACGGAAACTGCCGGGCGGTGCAGCGAGCGCAATGCACTGTGGTAGTTGGAGGATTTTCTTACTTTTGAGCCAGAGAGACACTTTCTGCCTTTCTCAGGCTAGGATGAACCGATTTCAATTGTTTTGCACATTTATAATACATAGAATTATTAACTTCATATAATCTTCATATATCCATCTGTGAAGCATCCCTTAAATGTTACAAATGTACCTTTTAATCATCCTTAATTATTTAATGTATAAATAAATCACTTAAAGGGACTCTGACCTTTGTTGCATTTGAGAATTACAGCACATTCAAATCATCCCGCCTTCCTCCAATGCCCCACCCCCTAAGCGTACAAAACTAAGCGTTATTTTTTAGAGTACTGTAACGACCTCGCCGGTGACATAATGATGTCGAGTCATTAGTAGTTGAAGGTAGTTTTAATGAACCAAAACCAGGTCACTGAAACCCGTAACATTGTAACCAACGGCAGAAAATCGACACAAAACAAACCCCGGTTACCCCGGCAACCCCCAACACGGTCTCACTCGCGTGCAGGCCCCCACCCTCCTGTTCTTCCAAGGCCCTCCCCCAGCTGACCTAATGATTCGCCGCCACGCTGATTGACAAGAAGAACATTACAATACATACACATAGAACAACTGGCATAGCGGACAACGAAATATAATGTAACACATAACACACAAACTATTTAACTGTCCCAGGGTCGCTACAGTACAAAAGTTCTAGACTCCCATGGGTTATGTTTAGACTCCCATGGGTTATGTTTAGACTCCCAGGGGTCATAATATCTACCAGGGGTCTAGTAAACAAGAAATTTAGCAGGTGGCTCACTGTCATTTTATGGGCTTCGTGCGATACCGTTTTGAGGCCCCATGTTGAAGGACAGTGGTCCCACTGAGTATAAGAAAGGTGTATGAGCATTACAAACAGAGTAGCGGGACAACGTCGCGTCTGAGTCCGAAATGGGTCCCGTAATCGGACTGAGTGGTGCGGTTGGGTGCCAATGTTCTGGAGGTCTTCCTGTAGCTCCAGAGTAGCGGGACAACGTCGCGTCTGAGTCCGAAATGGGTCCCGTAATCGGACTGAGTGGTGCGGTTGGGTGCCAACGGTCTGGAGGTCTTCGCGGAGCTCCAGAGTAGCGGGACAACTTCGCGTCTGAGTCCGAAACGGGTCCCCTAATCGGACTGAGTGGTGCGGTTGGTTGCCAACGGTCTGGAGGTCCTGAGAATCATCCAGGGGAGCGGGACCACTTGGCTTCTGAGGCCGAATCGGGTCCCCTTGTCGGACTGAATGGTGCAGTTGGTGGCCAACAGTCTGGGGGTCTTCCTGAGGCTCCAGAGGAGGGTAACTCTGTGAGTCTGAGTCCGAGATGAGTCCCCTAATCGGACTGAATGGTGCAGTTTCAGTACGCCGTGGACCACTTTGGTCTGCCATCGTCAGTCGCTACGGTCGCTACTAATGCGCCACAAGAAGCAGACGGAAAACCTTATATATCCATGCAGCAAACAGACAGGTCTGTCGGCCAATAAGGTCATTCGGTCCGAAGAATTTTATTGGTTGAAGTTTTCACTAAATATTATGAGAGTAAAATAATTGTTTGTTTTTACTCCTGGTGGGTCTGTCTTGCATATTAGAGTGTTATTATCTTATTAATACCAATTTAACCTTATCCAAAAAAAGTGTAAAAATGCAACAAAGGTAAGAGTCCCTTTAAACCATCATTATTTGTCTCATGTATTAATAGTAGTGTATAACTTAAATCATCATTACTTATTTCAAATAATAATAGGAATAAATCAATTTAATAATAATAATGATCTTTATTTAAACAGTAGCAATGTAAGTTTCAAGTAAAAAATTATATATCTACTCTTACTTATGATAACTATCTAATCATTTATTGTAAGATGATTTATTGTATTAAGTTTATAATCAGCTCAGTAAAAATTGGTCCTGGGACCAGTTGGGTTTTCGCTTGCATTTCACGTCTTTGTCCTCGTTTTCAATATATCATGATAGGGGGACTTGAACGGCGGTATGTGCTGATATTTCAATTGTTTAGTGCCGGATGCTTGTTCATCGGATAATATTTTGCAGGGTACTTTTAATCATAGACATCTTATAGGTAGACGGAGCATCGAATGCTACCGCCTACTGGCGCTGACGAGACGCGGGGCCGCCATCTTGGAGTGGTCATCCGCTCCACTCAGTGTAATCCGTTTGGCTGGAGCAATGAACTGTCAGCGCATTTAATTAATCATACCTCACTGAATACCACTGATTTTCATGCGGTTTTTTGTCATACGTGTAGCTATGATAAAGGCCCCATGGTTTGGCGTGTTTTATTATTCAATACTAATTATACCAATAGTACGGTAATGTTAAATCTTGTTTGTGAAAAGTAATCCCCCGATTCCTATTATGGATTGTCCGCCGATTTGAGCAGGAATACGCTGAACAACAGCCCGGCATCCTGTTTCTGCTGCTGTTGCTGCTCCCGGTTGACCACTCCAAGATGGCGGCCGTATTTCTCGCATCCCAGCAGCCAATGCTCCGTCTATTTATAAGATGTCTATGCTTTTAATTACCTCCTTTATACAATGCAATTACGTATTCGTTTTCGTTTTCGTATCCGCGTTCCGTGATGCGTTCAAGGGCCGTGACGTCTCCAAAAGCTCACTTTACGCGATGGATCGAGTGAAATAGGAGAACCACCCGTTACTCTGCCTACTGGACCGACACTCGACAACAACTTTGAACCTCGAATTTGTTGAATTTGCTGTTTAATTTGGTTTGTGTGCGGTCGGAAGTCATTTCCGCGTTCCGTGATGCGTTCAAGGGCCGTGATCGACAACGGGCAACGATCACTTTATTGAGCCTGACTCGCTTGAAATCAATCACAACAGAATGCATTGTTTCAATATGGCTGCTGCTGATCCCAAAGCTATTGATGTCATCATTGGTAAACTACTGACTGTTGCTGATGTTATTTCAAAGACTGTTATCAGCGCATACAGCCTGAGGGTAGCACACTCTAGAAATCTTACAAAGATGTCTGCAGCCAAGTTCAGCCTTCCCTCCCTGGAATGCTGTGCAGACTTTCTTGGCGTCCAGCTGAGGAACGGAAATGACACCGCCAATTTTTCAAGTACGGCTGCGTTGGCTGATAGTGATTCTGGCTATCGAGGCCCTGTTCCCCCAACACTGTGGCGAATGCAAGGCTGACTACGCCATCGCCTTCCACTCAGAGGAAAAACCGACTATTCTTTGTTTCTCCTGTTTCCGGGGTTCCCACAACTGTACCCAGATTCGTGAGAAACTAGATGTTCCCGACACCATAACAAACCTCCCATCAGGGTTTGTCTGGCTGTGTCATGGGTGCAAGGCTAAAATAAACCCGGTAAAGCCACCCAAGCGAACCCGGACCGTCAGTGTGTCCAACAACGTTTCCAACACCGCAAGTGCTGCTAACTCTCCAAAGCACCCAGCCTTCGCCTCTCAACGAGGATGATCTTCAACAAAGAATGTCAAATATTGACAGAGGAGCTGAAGAGCAAACAGAGCAGACAAACGGCGACAGCACCAAAGTCAGCCCAAGCTACAATACTAGAAATTGTCCCCATGGCAAGGATGGGAAAGAGCTAGTTGCAGGAGTTTCCTGCCCATTACGACACCCAAAGCTGTGCCACAAATACTGTGGACACGGAACGAACTCAAGATTCGGATGTACAAAGGGAAAAAGGTGTGAGTTTTTCCATCCCAGGCTTTGCAGAAACTCCCTGCAAGACAAACAGTGCCCAGTGGAAGATTGTATCTTCACGCATCTGAAAGGAACGGCTCGAGGTCCTGACAGGCCTAGAAGACCGAGCTCCAGAGAGACCCAACCCCCGTCGTACCCCAGCAGAGGTCGAAGCAACCCGGCTGAAAATAGAGCAGCTGGGGACAACAACGCCTGGCCGCGACGAGAGCTGCAAGCAGGGCCGCTGAACTCGGACCCGAGGAGAACAGAACTGTAAGCTCCTCCAGCATTGACAACAATGCAAATTTTTTACAGATCATGGGACTGGTGACATCCATGCAAGAATACTTCAGGAAAGAGATTGCAGAACTCAAGAGCAGCCTCTCGAGGATTTTCGCCAGTCCCCGCAACGCTACCCAAGCCCCTCTTCAACCAGCATGTACCACCGCAGCAGAGCTACCCACTCAGTTACCCACTGAGATACCCTCAGAGCTACCCCCAAAGCTACCCACAGCAATACTGCTAAATATTCAGTGTATGAACCCCAGTGCAAGCAGCAACACCAAATCCCTAACTCTACTACCTTCTCGACCAGGACCAATTATAGCTTCCCAATACTTGCACTCACTGAAACTTGGCTCAAGTCCTACATCACTGATGCCCAGATTCACCTACCAGGGTATGATTTTATCAGAGGTGATCGTTCCTCCCGAAAAGGAGGTGGTGTCCTACTCTACATTTCTGATCAACTGGTCACCAGCAATATCGAAGTACACGACGACAAAGTCTGCCAAGCAGTTGCCTGCTCTTGCGAAACCTCCAAGATGGCAATTATCCTCGTCTATCGCCCTCCAAGCACAATACCCTTTAACACTAAAGACCTCTTCAAAATCGTCAAAGACTACGCAGCAGCAGTGGAGGATGGATATGACGTCATGTTGATGGGTGATTTCAACCTGCCCAACATCGACTGGTCGACGTCAATGATAAAAAGTGGCTCCCTGCAATCAACCATAGATGCAGCAGAAGAGCTTCTTGACCTTATGGACTCCCACTTCATGGACCAGCACGTGATTGAAGACACAAGGTCGACAAACATCCTTGACCTCTTCATCACCAACAACGAAACGATCTTCCAAAATATCGAAGTTGTTGACACCCCACTCTCAGATCATAGGATAGTGAAGATTTCCCTCACAGATGACCAAGCCTACCAGCCTATCCTAAACACCAAAGAGTTTGAAAGAAGCTCCTTCAGATCTCTTAACATGGAGAAAGCAGACTGGGAAGCGATTAACCAGAACCTTTCGGACATGGACTGGGTGTCCCTAAAAGCATCCTGCCACGACGATAACAACTTCCCAGAACTCTTCCGGCTAATGCTTCTCCAAGTATGTCTCCAACATACTCCTCTCAAACCGGAAAACATCAAGCCCTACAAGCCATCCGGATCGCGTTCCTGCCGCATCATCAGCAGAAAGAAGAGAAAACTCCAGACAAAGTTGAAAACTGTACAGAGCCAGCCTCACTGCCCCAGAGTCGAGGAGAATCTCAAGACTGAGCTAGCTCTGCTCCATATCTAGATGCGGGACAAAATCCATGGAGAGCTAGAGCTCAAGGAACAAGAAGCTGTAAAGAAAGTGAAGAAAAATCCCAAATATTTTTACACTTATGCGAAGCAGTTTCTCAAGCATAGCACTGACATCAAGCTACTCAAAGACAAGGACAACAAGCCGGTACAAGACAAGAAGGGCATAGCTGACTTGTTGCAGGAGCAGTACATGTCAGTGTTCAGCGACCCCAACAACCCAGCTAAGGTGGACCCAAGCTTCAGCCCCGCAACTGCAGCCATGGCCGACGATGACATGACCTTCACCAAAGAAGATGTCATCGAAGCTATTGATGAGGTCAACCCGAATGCCGCCAGCGGCCCAGATGAAATTCCTATTAGGGTACTCAAGGAATGTAAGCTGACTGTGGCAGAACCTATCTACCTTATCTGGGACTGCTCATTTACCAAGAGTCAAGTCCCCAGTTACTACAAGGAGTCCATAGTAACCCCGATACACAAAAAGGGCAGCAAGTTCCTGGCTCAGAACTACCGCCCAGTGTCCCTAACCTCCCACATTGTGAAATTGTTTGAACGAATTCTCCGGAAGCAGCTAGTCAACTACCTGGAGAGAAACAACCTTGTTTCAAAGACACAACACAGCTGCCTGTCAGAACTTCTCGAACACCTGGATGACATCCTGACGGGCCTCCAAGATGAGAAAGACACCGACGTGATCTATCTAGACTTCGCCAAAGCGTTTGATAAGGTGGACCACCCACTGCTCATCAAGAAGCTGGAAAGATATGGGATCCACCCAAAAATGATCGCCTGGATATCATCGTTCCTCTCAGACAGAACACAATCAGTTGTCGTGAATGGTATCCACTCCTTTATAGCGGCGATTATCAGTGGTGTTCCCCAGGGTACAGTCCTTGGCCCCATCCTATTCATATTGTTTATCAACGATATTGGAGATTGTGTCAACCACTCCACAGTCAGATGCTTTGCCGACGACACCAGGCTATCACCTAAAATTGACACATCTCTTGACTGCTCAAAGTTGCAAGAAGACCTCTACGCTAGGGCTGAACGATTTTAAGAAAAAATTGAAATTGCGATTTTTCTGGTAGAGATTGCGGTTTCGATTTCAACCACGATTTATTTTCTTTAAATCAAGTTTCAGTATAAATTAATATAAGCAATGAATTCCATTAAGGTAATGCAATAATGAAAACTGCTGGCAACAGATTTCAAATGCAAGACTGTTTATTCTATTACCTAAGAAACAACAACCAAAAAAGTCAAATAAAAAGGGAGCCCTCTTTCTTGAGTAAACTTGCTTCAATGGCTCATCAGCATCAAAATAATTGCACTTTTGTAAAATAAAAAAATAAATAAAAAAAACGCAGCTTTGACGATCCCAAAATCGTAATGCTTGAGATCGCGATTTTTGGTCGAAAACGATAGATCGTTCAGCCCTACTCTACGCTGTAATAAAGTGGTCAGAGCGGAACAACATGCAGCTGCACGAGGACAAGTTTGAGTACCTCTACCACAGTTGTGACAGAAACAACGCCTTCAAAGAACTCCCCTTCTTCAAGGAGCAGTTCTGGTACGACACATCAAGTGGCATCACACTCCGTCCATCTGACTCTGTCAAAGATCTGGGTGTAATCGTATCAGCTGATCTCAAGTGGGAAATACAGATCAATGCCATGATAAAGAAGGCTAAAAGAATGTCTGCCTAGGTGTTTAATGTATTCAAATGCAGAGATACAACCACAATGATGACACTCTACAAGAGCATGGTCAGGAGCGCAGTTGAGTACTGCTGCCCATTGTGGCACCCGTCAAAGGTTGGTCTCACCCAGAAGATCAAGGCCCTTCAACGAACCTTCACTGCTAGACTTGCACAATGCCGAGACATGAATTACTGGGAGAGACTCAAAAGCCTGAAATGTCACTCCAAAGACGAAGGGAGCGCTATGTCATCATGACTATGTGGAAGATTCTCAACGGACACCATCCTAACAACATGGGGATCGAGTTTCAAAGCTCTAAACGCAACGGGATCACCGCAAAGCTCCCAAAACTCTCGAATTCGGGCAAGGCGAAACACCAGACGATGTACGATACATCTTTCGCAGTACTCAGGCCCAAGCTGTGGAACCTCATCCCAGCCAATGTATCCTCGGTGAAGGACCTCGAAGTCTTCAAAATCAAGCTCAATAAGGACTTCCTCTCCAAAATGCCCGACAAGCCACCTGTCAAGGGCTACTCTTGCGAGAACAACAACTCTCTCCTGGAATGGTGCTCTAGTGGAGCACTGCTGAGTGGTCGGATATGCTGATGGTTCTGTTAAAGACAAAATCCTAAAAAAGAAAAAAAGAAAAAAAAGAGTATTGTTTGATTTCCCTCTCTCTTTAACGTGAATACAACGTCATTATCGTGTTCTTTACAAACGTGTCTTCATGTGTGTATTCTACTAACTGCACTATCCATAACGATTTGATAGGACTTCATTTGTAGCCTTTGTTGCAGGGATGTTGTGGAAGAGTTTCACGAGACCGCCTAAAATCAACAACCAATAACCGTAGTGACCGCTTCTAAACTCGTCCACGAGTATCGACGTAAGGGGGTGTCACTCTTAGTTCACTCTTAGTGATTTATCCTTAGTATGAGTAGGTCTCTGCGGCTTTGTGAATTACTTTGAAGAAAAAACTCCTGTGTTAAAACTTTTAGCGCGAGTTAGGAGCACTCCTAGCAGTAAGATAAAATGCTTTGTGAATACGGCCCCAGGCCTTTAGCCCTGCTGTACCCTCTACTGACCAGGGGCTGTATTCACAAAGCATCTTATCTTACCGCTAGGAGTGCTCCTAACTCGCGCTAAAACATTTTATGTAGGAGTTTTTTCTTAAGTTATTCACAAAGCCGCTGAGACCTACTCTTACTAAGGATGAATCACTAAGGCCCCGTCCACACGAAGCCGAAACGGGCGAAATCGTTCCGGTTTCGATCTATCCGGTTTCGGAGTATCTCCGTAAAGACGGAGTCAAGCGAAACCGGGTAGATCTGTAGAAACGCTGTAGTACACATGCCAGGCCCATAAGGGGCGCTGCTTCTGCTACAGAAATCCAGAAGAAAATTAAATAATAAGAAGAGGCGATCATGCGCATAAAGGCTGCCCCCCGAACCACTAACGACACAAACAAACAGTCAGTCAACAGTCTCAATAAATAATGGCTTATCCACCCAACAAGGGACATGATCTGCTGCAGAACGATTACAAGCCTGCAGTCCGCCATCATCTTTGTTGTCATGAGTTCTGAGACTCCGCGGGCTTAACAGTCATTGGCTAGAGGGTCGAGGGGTGGGGTGATGACGTCGGTTTCAGTCGGTTTCAGGCGTCCACACAAATCCAAAATGAAACCGGGTAGATTTGAAACCACCTCCGAGGGTGGTTTCAGAAGTTTACGGTTTTGGGCAGCGGATTCGCCGGCTTCGTGTGGACGGAAGGCCGAACCGTACAAGACCTTTGCGGTTTCGCCAAGAAATCGGCTTTGTGTGGGCGGGGCCTAAGAGTGAACTAAGAGTGACGCACCGTTGCTATGGATTAGGTAGATTCTCGTGCATGAGTTTAGAAGCGGTCAGTGCGGTGATTGTTGTACTGGTTGTTCAGACGAGCCCACTAAATCACCGAAAAACAAGGAAATAGCCTAGGCTAGAAATGAATTCCTATTAAGTAGTTATAGTGCAGTTAGCAGAATACATGCATGATGAAAAGTTTGTACAGACCACGATAATGACGTTGTAGCCTGCACGTTCAAGAAAGAGAGAGAGAGAGAGAGAGAGAGAGAAAGCAAACAATAAAAATACGTAAAATTGAAAGAAAATAAATGTGGAATGTTTCTCCACTTGCAGAGGTTGTGTAGAATAGCACATAAAGTGATGACTGTGCTTGCCCTCTCTGGGGTGAGGCGTATTTCGCCGTGGATGACCGACATTTTATCTGCCCAATTCCTCTCTAAACAACATTTCGTGTATGTTTGTGTGCTCTAGCATACATGGAGGAAAACAGTAAACAATAATAAATATGGATTCAACAAATAAAAGGCGTCAAAGAGCCAATGTGTGATGTGTTTTACGCATAGGACTAAGCGTGATCTGCGTAATCACTTACACGTTATACTTTAATGTGCTCCCGGTTGTGGATTGAGGTAGGGTGTCAAGAGCCACGTCTTGCAGGGATAGCCACTGTCACCCAGCAAGTGACACCCAACTGGTACAACACAAAAAGCTGCCTGAGACCGCTCTCCAATAAAATGCGCGAATCATGGGTAGCTCCAGGCCACTTTGCAACAACATCCAGTAGGCTATGTTAAAATTTGTATCAAAAACAACCTGCGTGTTGATGGAATGCACTTTCTTCCTATTGACGAACATGTCCTCATCTTTTGATGGCGCAATTATTTTTATGTGCGTCCCGTCAATAGCACCGACCACACCGGGCATACCTGCAATTGCCATGAAGTTGTCCAGGTCCAGAGAGGTAGAGCGGACTAGTTTCACTCATCTAGCTCTGCAGTGAGCACCAATGCATTAAGTTTCCATCTCTGCATTAGTTAAGTTGGATAAGTTAACCTTATCTCGTAATGAAAAGAAATCCCAATTGAGTATGATTATTATTATACTAACCAGAATCTACGGGAATGTTGCGTATGACCTCAAGATATTACCATCCTTGCCGATCTCAGGTCTCCACTCCATTCTAGTTTCTTGATACCGTATATTTGTAGCTTTGGTGTATTTCCTGTGACTCATAGTGTGATCATGGAACCAATGGAGGAAGAGAATGCAAGCAGATGTTTTTGTACTGGTTCCATTGAGAACATGAGTCTCCCGCATCCCTGGCAGTCTGCGGGTCGTTCCCTGTTGTACACGCCACCACACACATCCAGCACCCAGGCCAGCATCTGGATTGGTCAGTCACTCAGTACGTTTACATGCACATCTTAATCAGATTAAGGCCATAGTTGGATTATGCTCCTCAATCGGACAACTGTAATTGTCTGAGTATACATGGCGATGAGAAAATCGATTCATTGGCCGAAGCATTTCTTTCCCCGGTACGATAGGTGGCGCTGTGCCCATTTCAACTAGTGGAAATAGAGCCACCAGTTGACATCTTTACGTCACTAGCAACAACAAACTCAGGCCGCCGCAGCATTCGAGAAAGATGTTTTCAGTAGACAGCTGTCAGTTCACTTCGGGTCCATGTCATTTCTCTGACGCTCCATTGTTCCGACCTCTCGGTCGTATGCGGACTCCTCCGGCGGTGGAGTCCAGCCGGAGGAGTCGACCGAGAGGACGGAACAATGGAGGTCGGAGAAATGGACCCGAAGTGAACTGACAGCTGTCCTGCATACAGCAACCATCCCTTTCTCCTCTGTCGTGTTTCAATATGGACTTCATAGAGTCAAAGCCAAAGTTCCTTTACCCCAATTCCTTCTCCACCATGGCCGAGATAACCCTCCCTCACTACGAGTCTTTACGTGTTGCTGAAGTACCAGAGAGTCGGAGAACCTGACGCCGTCTTTAAGATTCATAATTTCAGAGAATATCAGATGTGCCCGAAGTTACTACTTTTAGGGTTGTGCTTTTCTGGCAAAAATACTACTCGATATTCTCTGAGAAGTATTCGAATAATATTCGAAAATTGGTCAATCAAGAACCCCCAACGAACGCACGCACCTCGGATACACGCACACACAATGACACAGGGAGAGGCTTTTATGATTTGCTTGAAATCAATCTGTTTATTTCAACAACTGCGCCATCAACATTCAACATCAAAATTATTTCAACGTGGGCTTAGGCAGATAGACCTACAGTACATGCGCCGAAAACGGATCGCTATTTATTATTTATTTTACTGAACACAGCCTCCATGACGGTGAACTAGACACGTCAAAAATATAACTTCACACGGTGTGTCTTTTTACAATTTATTCGTTACCAGCATTCGTAGTGTTGAACAGCAGAGAAATAGTCTGCCAAAGACGTTGATGTCGCTTAGCAACCGAGGACGCTATTCACCACCGGAAGTTGTAAAGGCCCATGCAAGTCAACGGAGCGTTCAACAGCATTGAGAAGAACCGTGTAATAAATAACGATAGTCACAGTCATTATTCGATATTCTACGTGACTCCGACTATTTGACGATCGTTGCCCATCCATAACTACTTTACAACCTCGTTGGTGACCAACATTTAGAAAGACATTTTTAATTCAGCCTTGGGTGAAATCGAAGTGTTACACGTTTCCTGCTGTCGGCTTCCAGACCGTAGTAGTGGTGGATTTAATGATTTGTTTCCGTGACCCAGTTCGCGTGATTCAGTTCGCCACGAGGAGTCGTTCGCGAATCGTTCGTTCGTTCAGTCGAGTTTCCGGTAGCACTAACTCCACTGAGTCTGACTGACTCAGCTGAGAACCGTGCAATGGGGTCCATTCAATGATGCGATTTACCGCTACCGGAAACCAGGCTGAACGAACATACGATTCGTGAACGACTTCTCCCAGTTCAGTCGAGTTTCCGGTGAATCGATTCACCGGAAACTCGACTGAACGTGGAGGAGTCGTTCGCGATTCAGCCTAGTTTCCGGTAACGGTGAATCGCATCATGGAATGCACGCCATTGCACGGTTCTCAGCTGAGTCAGTCAGACTCAGTGGAGTTAGTGCTACCGGAAACTCGTTCGTTCGTTCGTTCAGTTAAGTTTCCGGTCAATCGAACAAACCGGTTCGGTTTGTTCGTTCTAAAGACTCGTTCATTCGAACCGGTTCGCAAACGAACGAGCCAACACTAGACCGTAGTCGAGGAGCACTACGTTCCCTCCAGGGCCGATGTTCTCTCCGGGGTATCACCCTTCACTTTGACCGGCAGTGGGTCTTCTAATAGGTCGGAATGAAGCGGCCGCCGATTATTGACAGGCTGGGTACTTTATTCGTAGTTCCACTAACTTAACAGTACACGTCTTTTGCAAAGACATAACCGGACTCGTTCATTCACTAAACTGACCCGCCCAACCGCTCGCTCTCCTCGCTCGTCCACTCACTCGCTGAAGTCACTCACACACACACTGCCATTCTCGTGCACACACATACGATACTCTCGTAAGAGAAGCATAGTTTGTAATGAAGAATGCATGTTGATGACGATTCACTTCTTATAGGGGGTAACTACAATTGCACAAGACCGGCTTCCTCCATCGTATTCGCCTACTTTTTAAATAAATGGCTGTCTCTCGTTTTCCGACGGCAACAACAACATGACTATCGTCTTTTTATACTTCCGGATCACGCCCCCCGGGAGAAGTCTCGAGCATGCGCAGAATGCAAAATCCGATCCGACCTGATACATGCACACTTAATTCAACTAACAATCGAATAATCTAGGTGCTTAATTCGACTATGAGTAATTCGATTCGATTCAATTATAGTTTGACTGAGGTGTATACATGCATTTTAATAGTCAAATCATAGTTGGACTAAGCCAATAATTCGATTTTCTTGAGGGTCATGTAAACGCACTGTGACTCACGGCAGATCGGAGATGTGAATGTTGTTTCCCTGCCATCTGAGGTGCCTCCTGTCATCACTCTCCTTAGAACACAGCACACTGTGTGTGTGTGTGTGTGTGTGTGTGTGTGTGTGTGTGTGTGTGTGTGTGTGTGTATGTGTGTGTGTGTGTGTGTGTGCTAATAATCCTTATTTTGCGTCCTGTTAAATGCTGTATCAAATCACTGAGCTGTTAAAATAGCTATTACATATACACATTGATTGTGGGTTGGTGAAAATAGATGCAGAAACAAATTTGCCTAAATGATATGTACGACTGTTCCGTACCTCATTCTTTTAAGTTTTATCCAGCCGTTTTACCCTGCACCTCACCGGTGGGGATGTCCACACTACCACTTCTGATGAACAACTGTTAGCCATTACAGACCCACAGCATATTTCTGCTGGTTAGGCATTTAATGAAACACCAATCAGCCCGGACCACACTCTGCTTACTTCAAAGGCCAGGTTCAGCTCACCTCCTCTGCCAACAACAGGATTGACTCTCATGTATGGCTGCCACTCCCTCCTCGTTAGGGTTTCAATGGGTACTAAACCTGTGGTGTGTTTTTAACTGTTGTCCTTTGTAATTTGCTCCATTGCTGTTCGGTTGGTCGGTTCTCTGTTTTGGATCAGACTTTTTTCCCTTTGCATGTTATCACACAGTCATGCTGGGGGGCCGAGTAGGGTGGGTCACGCCGTCTGTCTGCTTTGTTGGCTGAACTCTGCTGCTGCTGATAGGACCGCCTCGTGCACCCGTTTGCTCACGTTAACTGCAAGCTTGACTTCCTGTCGGAGTGAAGAACACCCTCACTGTAAGCAACCGGTTTTACAAAAGTAATTTTGCAGGTTAAATTTGAGCCTGTCAACTTAAAAATCCAGTTAACTCACTGCTTTAGAACACTAAAATTGTGTTTTAGGCGGTGAGTTTTCGAAAAAGGGGGGAATGTAATCCCCATGGTTAGGACCCACGAATATTTAATTAGTACTTTCGTTGTGTGAGTGTTTATCAGCATTATGATAAGTGATGTTATTTGTGAAATGCGCCAAACACCGTAGCGGTATACTAAAGGTGTCAAAACCCTTACTCGGACGCAGACATTAAATACATTGCTTTCCGCAATATTAGGTATGCAGTATGCATACCTAATATAGGTCTATAGGTCTGCATTATGAGGTATACTCTATAAGTACTACTATAGGTCTGTAGTATTAGGTACTTTAATTACTACAATAGTTCTGCAGTATTAGCTATACTCTATAAGTACTACTATATTGCAGTTTGTAGCAGTATGAGGTCTGCTCTGTAAGTCTTGTCAGAACCATAGTCTTCCTGACTGTCGTCATGTTCCGCGAGTCACGTAACCCACAGCTCTCTGATGATGTCATCACAGTGTTTCTGCTGCGGCCTCTGCCCACAGAGCTGCCGCAAAGCGGATCATTTTACGCTTTGCATAGTTTGGAAACAGGAATGTCCTGGCTCTGCGCTGGTGGCTCCCAGAAGGAAGGCAGATCTAGTTCTTAGGGGTTAAGCTAAGTCTTGACATCTAGTTAGTTAAGAGTCCTGACGTCTAGTGAGTTAAGAGTCCTGACCTCTAGTTAGTTAAGAGTCTTGACTTCTAGTTAGTTAAGAGTCTTGAAATGGTCCCCACACCATTAGGCCCTATGCCGGTATCCAAGTTTCCCAAACCGGTCTCCAGGGGCCCCAGGCTGGTCCACAAGGCCCCAGACCGGTCTCTAAAGGCCCCAGACTTGTCCCCAGAACATCAGGCCCGAGACCAGTCCCAAAGGGCCCCAGGTCTCAGGCTGATCTCCAGGGGCCCAAGGCCGGTCTCTAAGGGCCCCGGCTGGTCTCTAAGGGCCCCCGGCCGGTCTCCAGGGACCCCAGCCCGGTCTCTAAGGACCCCTGGCTATTCTATAATGGCCCCAGGCGGGTCTCCAGGGTCCCCAGGCCGGACTCTAAGGGTCCAAGGCCATCTCTAAGGACACCAGGCCAGTCTTCAGGGGCCCCAGGCCGGTCTCTAAGGGCCCCAGGCCGTCAGAATAATTATTTTGGTGAACATCAGTTTTATAACAGCTGCAGGCACTTTCTCCGTCAGATAAATAATATAAATCTGAAATTTGAAATCTATCTCTCTCTATAGGTGTGTGTATCACCGCTGCTCTGACATGTCGTTAGTAATTTCCACATACTTCCTGCTTCCTTCACTATTGTCAGTTAGGTTGCATGACAGGAAGTCATAAGCTGATAGTTATCACCAGTGTCTTTACACATTGCCTTTTTTTCCTGGTATCTTTCTCGCTCTCGGACGGTGTGCATGCATGTGGCTTGAATAATTAGACCTATTTTACTGACTGTTGTCCCTCTCTGTTGGCCTGGGTCTCTACCCTACCCTACCCTCTCTACTCTACCATCTCTACCCTACTCTCTCTACCCTACCCTCCCCTCTCTACCATACCCTCTCTACCCTACCCTCTCTTCCCTACCCTACCCTCTCTACCCTACCCTCTACCCGACCCTATCTACCTTACCCTCTACCCTACCATACCCTCTCTACCCTACCCTCTCTTCCCTACCCTCTACCCGACCCTATCTACCTTACCCTCTACTAGGGCTGAACGATTTTAAGAAAAAATTGAAATTGCGATTTTTCTGGTAGAGATTGCGGTTTCGATTTCAACCACGATTTATTTTCTTTAAATCAAGTTTCAGTATAAATTAATATAACCAATGAATTCCATTAAGGTAATGCAATAATGAAAACTGCTGGCAACAGATTTCAAATGCAAGACTGTTTATTCAAGTACATAAGAAACAACAACCAAAAAAGTCAAATAAAAAGGGAGCCCTCTTCTAAGGGAACCCCCCCTAATTGCACTTTTGTAAAATAACGTAGGCTACATAAAAATTATAAAATATAACAACAAAGTGGAGCAAAAAAGAGGTCTTACCTTAAAAGTAGTGCAAAATGGCTCAAAGGAGCTAGCTTATGAACATCAGCAGCAGTTACAGAAATTCAACCCATGTACTCAGAAACCTGTTCTTCTTCTTCAAATAAAGTGGCAAGAGGAAGTGAAACATAGTAAAAAAGAAAAAGGTAATAAATAATAATAATAATACTTAAGTTGTAATAATAAAATGACCCTACATTTTCCTCAACAACAAAAGATGTCAAAATGGTTACATTATTTTACATCTAGTCTGTAAACAAAAGATAAGTAAAAAGAGTGAACACCTTTTTTAACAGAACTAAGTCATGTCAGGGAACAACAACATGCAGAAGAACAACAAAAAACAATAAATCTTCCCCTTCATCCCTGCATCTCTTCAGAGATTTTTGGCCAGGAAAACCAACATGTCAACCTTTGCTGGCTTCAGACTTGCACGCTGACATGTGACAATATTGCCACTGGCACTGAACAGTCTCTCTGACGGTGCACTCGTTGCTGGTATGCAAAGGTACTTACGAGCCAACTTGCTAAGCCAGGGGAAGTTGACATTGTGCACTCTCCACCAGGCCAGTGGATCTTGCTCTCCATCAACGGTAGGAGTTATGAGGTAGTTGTCCAGTTCTGCTTTAATGGTATCCTCCAACTGCACAGTAGAGGAAGCAGGGATCACCTTGGTCTTGAAAAAGCTGCCCAGTGACCGCTTTCGCTTTGTAGAGGTGGATGGTGGTTCTTCTTCTGCACTGAGGGGCATGGGATGGGTTGTGACACAAGCCCTCTGTTCCTGCAACACACAGTAATAAGAGGCATTAATGTTTTGCTATCAGTTGTGATTAAGACCAACGCAGCATTTTGGCTAAAAGTTTAAAATGTCAGTAGAGTAATGTTCAAAAAAAAATATACACACAAACACAACTTTTTGTTTTATTTTTAAAGAGTGAAGAAAAAGGACAGCTTACCTTTTGTGCCACCTGTTCCATTTCCATCTTCACTCTGTCTTTCATGAATTGGACATTCTCCTCACTTATGTAGGTGGTTTTGAATCTTGGGTCAAGAAAGGATGTTATGTCCAGGAGCTCCTGGGTCACTGGGTCACTGTATTTCTCTTCGATGTAGTGGAGGGCTCTTGATTTTATCTCCTTTGTGAGATCTGTTTCCTCGTCAGTTTCAGCAAGTGTAGCTGTTCTCAGGAGGTGGAGCACTGGCTTGGGGTAAGATACACTTACGTAGTCCTCACCTGAGAGGGCGTCTGTAAATTCTTGAAGAGGACCGAGGGCATTGTTGATAGATTCAAGCACATCTGTGTCTTGCCAGGTGGGGACCAGGTGCCGCGTCTTCCTGTCTTCAGACAGAACCTGGCACAGTGCCTTGCTCTGTTCCAACACTCTGCTAATCATTTTCTGCCGGGAGCCCCATCGTGTCGGACATTCGGTGACCAGAGACTGCTGAGGAAGATTCAGGTCTTGCTGTGTCTGTTTCAGCGCTGCCTTTTTCTTCCAGCTGTGGCTGAAAACTGCTACCAGCTGCTTGCACAATCCTGTGGCCCGTTTGATGCGTTGGTCATCTTTGACAGCATTTTCTGGGGAAAACATTACATATTACAGTCTGAAAAGCCATAAGGATACCTCATAACACAGTATTCATAACATATCATCTGTTGTCATATGATCAATGACGTTTTTTAACAGCAGACGTCAGGTGGTACTACCACATTAAGTTATTGCCCATGAATTCATTTGTAATTGGTAATTCATTTGCAGCAATATGCTCCTTAGATATTCCACAAAAAACTAAAAACAACTTTTAATCCATAATAGTATAGTGTTATCAGTGGTTGCACCATCCTGATATCTGCTACAAAAACGTCATTGGCCCATTAGTAAGGGCTTCAAAAATAGGGGAAACCGCATTTGTATCTCTGTTCTTTGGCATTCCGCAGTTAAACAGAAGCAAGCAGTAGCTTATTGGGAGGTTTCAAAGTTTACCCATGAAAGGGTTTTACCGCTAGGATAAATGGTTGCATTGCGCTAACCTAACAGTTGGCCAGCTAACGACAGCTTGACAACAAACTTATCGGCGCTCTTACACTTGTAAATTTGGAAACACGCACACACACATTGACACACACTGACACATAAACACACACACACACACACACGCACACACCAATTGCAAGATGCAGTCTGTGCCCGAAGCACTGCAGTCTCGTCCACTGGTTGAGCTCCATCGCTTTGACCATGTTCGAAGCGTTGTCAGTTGTAATGCAGGTCTGGGCCTCCTCTTTCAGGCCCCAGTTTGCCAAGCACTCCTTAAGCCCCGCTGCAATGTTCTCCCCGGTATGGTCAGTGGGGAAGTATGCTGTCTGCAGGCAGCGGTTACACAACTCGAAGTTTTCGTTCACGAAATGCACCGTCAAACTCATGTATGGCTCGGTTGTTCTGCTTGACCACATATCCGTAGTTGACGCGTAAAACTCCATGTTTTCCAGCTCATTTACAACTTTGGCCTTGCATTCTCCGTACAGCTGTGGGATGGCGACTTGGTTAAAGTAGGTGCGGGAGGGCAGAACATACCTCTTGTCCATTGTGCGCAGCAAACTTTTAAATGAGTCTTTGGTCACTGTGTTTACAGACACCATGTTCTTCGATATGTAATTTGTTACGGCAGTGGTAATCTCCTTGTGTCTTCGGCTAGTTCTTTCATAAGGCGTCACACTGGCAAAGGATGAAGTTATTGTTGACTGTTTCGCCGAAGCATCGCTGCTGCTACTTGATGTTTCACGGCCCTTTATCGCCATGCACTCCTCATACAAGTTCAGGTGCTGAACTCTTAAGTGGCGATCTAAATTGGTGGTATTGCCAGCCGATGTAGCCACTTTTCCACGACATGTTTGACAAATCACCTGTTTCTGGTGTTCATCAGTGTCCTCAAATCCAAAATACTGCCAAATGACCGACGTGCTGTTTCTCTTTGACAATAACTGTGTCGGCTCTGCGCCTTCTCCCGCTTCAGCCATGCTTGAAGTTGAATGTCGAGCGAGCTACACTGATTGGAGTGGAGCAAACGTCATCTGGTCACGCGCAGCCTGCAGCTTTGTGATTGGTAGCTGACACAGAGCCTTTCTACACCGGCATTGAGCATGCATGGGAATCATTGACGAAATTATTAGGCCTAGGCTATTATTATGCACCAAGAAAAACCGCAGCTTTGACGATCCCAAAATCGTAATGCTTGAAATCGCGATTTTCGGTCGAAAACGATAGATCGTTCAGCCCTACCCTCTACCCTACCATACCCTCTCTACCCTACCCTCTCTACCCTCCCATACCCTCTCTACCCTACCCTACCCTCTCTACCCTACCCTACCCTCTCTACCCTACCCTCTACCCGACCCTATCTGCCTTACCCTCGACCCTACCCCCTCTACCCTACCCTCTATGCCCTACCCTCTCTACACTACCCTCTCTACCCTACCCTCTCTACCCAACCCTCTCTACCCTATCCTCTACACTACCCTCTCTACCCTACCCTCTCTACCCTACCCTCTCTACCCTACCCTAGCATTGCACTGCTGAACAAGAACTTACTTGCAGGACAGCACTTTAAATAGCACCATGCACTTCCCCTCTCTCTGGATTGTTACAATTTTGCATAACTGCACTTTACCCTCCTATTTATGATTTCTAGTATGGTCTATGTCTTTCGTCCTGGTGTTGTGTTGTGTTGTGGGGGGGTGGGTGGGGGTTGAGTTTTTTGTCTATCCTGTCTAGCTGTCTTCTGTATTGTCCCTTTCTGACATTGAGTGTGTATCAGACGTACTGTATGGAGCCCTCTATTCCCTACCCTCTCTACCATACCCTGCCCTATCTACCCTGCCCTATCTACCCTACCCTACCCTCTACACTAATCCCTGTACTCTACCCTCTCTACTCTACCCTCTACCCTACGCTCTCTACCCTACCCTCTCTACCCTACCCTCTCTACCCTACCCTCTCTACCCTACCCCGTATGGACCTCAACATGTCCCTATGTGTTGGCCTGGCTCTACCCCTGTAATCTCTCCACGGGTCTCTTCGGAGCGTGAATATTGGTTGAATATTACCTGTTCACAGCAACAACAGCTCTGTACTGCTTGGTGCATCTGGAAGGTAATGGGTGCTGCTTGGAGCTGCTGGTAGGTACTGGGTGCTGCCAGGTGCTTCTGGATGCTGCTGGTATTACAGGGTGCTGCAGGGAGCTGCTGGGTGCTGCTGGGAGGTACTGGGTTCTGCCAGGTGCTGCTGGTTGCTGCCGGGTGCTGCTTGGGGCTGCTGGGAGGTACTTGGTGCTGCTTGGTGCTGCTGGAAAGTAATGGGTGCTGCCTCAGGCTGCTGGTAGGTACTGGGTGCTGCTCAGTGCTGCTTGGGGCTGCTGGGTGCTGCTTCGGGCTGCTGGGAGGTGCTGGGTGCTGCTGGGGGCTATTGGGAGGTACTCGGTGCTTGCGGAAAGTAAGGGGTGCTGCTTTGGGCTGCTGGAGGTACTTGGTGCTGCTCAGTGCTGCTGGGAGGAAATGGATGCTGCTTAGTGCTGCTTGGGGCTGCTGGGAGGTACTGGGTGCTGCTGGGGGCTGGTGGGTGCTTCTGGAAGGTAATGGGTGCTGCCAGGTGCTGCTGGGTGCTGCTATGAGCTGCTGGGTGCTACTGGGTGCTACTGGGTGCTGCTTGGTGCTGCTGGGTGCTGCAGGGTGCTGCCGGGTACTGCTAGATGCTGCTTGGTGTTGCAGGGTGCTGCTGTGTGCTGCTGGATGCTGCTGGGTACTGCCGGGTGCTGCTGGGTGCTGCTGTGAGGTACTGGGTGCTGCTTAGTGCTGCTGGGAGGTACTGGGTGCTGCTGGGAGGTACTGGGTGCTGCTGGGAGGTACTTGGTGCTGCAGGGAGGTACTTGGTGCTGCTGGGAGGTACTGGGTGCTTCTGGGGGGTATTCTTTTTCCTTGTGTGGAGATGTTTTTGAATCAGTGTTTCTAATGTATTTAATAAAGCAATGTAATGAGTTAACTTAGCTCAATAGCCTAGGCTACATTATATTAACGTTTGTTAAGAATCTGTTCCACAACTTCTTGAGTTCTCCTAATATGGCGGAATATTGCCACCTACAAATCCCATGATGCATTCTGTGGCCCTGGGGGTTAATATTGTAGAACTATCCGGCAAGCTATTGGGGATGTTGGATGAACAAACCTATTTGATACAGCGTCTCAACAACACAGGGCTGTCAAAAAACTCAAGGGAAGACTGATACTAGACCAAGAGGGACAAGATATTACACCACAACCACAAACGGGCAGCCACGTGCATGCACACGACACGTAGAGCTGGCCCTTTGAGAGTGTGAGGGTGGTCAATTGGGGGGTGGGGGGCTGTTGGGGTGAGGGACCAGAGCTGAGGTGTAGGGGTGGGGCATGTTGGGGGGAGGGACCAGAGCTGAGGTGTAGAGGCAGGGCTTGTTAGGGGGAGGGACCAGAGCTGATCTGTAGAGGACCTGCACTCGACCTCATGCTTTTACGCAACATTCATCTAACGGCACAATAGTGTGTTTCGGTGTGTGAACTCCTTGTCTCTGAGGACACACACACACACACACACACACACACACACACACACACACACACAGCACTCCCGCTCCTGTGTGTCGTACCTTCCCTCAGTGTTAGACACAGACACACTCTAGGTCAGGGATGGGCAACTGGCGGCCTCACTCAGTCAGGGCCGCACATACGTTTTATTTAATAAAAAAAAAAATTGAGTTACAGAAAACTTGGTTAAGAAAGAAGAAAAGCAGAGTATCTGTTCATAAAATTCAAAGGCAAACCCATGTGTCTAGTTTGCTTAGAAACGATATCAGTCATGAAAGATTTCCACTTAAGTCGCCACTACAACTACTACAACTGCCCTGAATTGAATATCATGCTTGTTGGGTCTGAGTTCATTGAGTTGTTGCACTTAATGTTGGTCCACTGTTTTTCAGTTTTGTGATATCATTGAATGATGATGTATGTGAGCCCTTTGCACTGATCAAAATACTATTGCTGTTTGAGCATGGAAAACATGAAATGAATGTATGTTGGTTCAATCAACATACCATACATAGGTTATGAATATGGAAGATTTTGTAGGTAGTGGCCATCCCCAAAATGCACCAGAATACAGGAAATCATATCCAACAAATTCAAAACTGAGAGAATTCAATAATGAGTTCTCTCAGTTTACGTCTAGTTGAAGTGCACATTCACATGGCCCTCTGATGGTGATGATGAAGAATTGTGGCCCTCTTCATCATGAAAGTTGCCCATCCCTGATCTAGGTGTTGTTTGCAGGTCGGTTTGATTTTAATGGCAGTCATTCTTAATCCTTTATACTCAGTAATATGTAGAAATATAAATAATTTTGCACAGTATGATACACAGTCTAGACATTGAAATTATTAGGTATAGATTTGTATGAATATATATATTTCGAAATGGCCACGATCCATATTGTGAAGATTTTGACGGTACTAATGTAACACAACACGCAGAGCCCCCGTCTTTCAATCTTCTATTTTAGCCCCCCGGCTTCTTTCTCTCTCCCTACCAACACCTTTTCTTTTTTCTCCGCTCTTCCTCCATCGCAAGCTTCATGCCCGGCCCATTATCTGGTGTCCCTGCTATATGCAGCAACCCTTCTTCCATTCTATTAATATCAACTTGTTTCTGTCTCTCTCTGCCTTCTCTGCCTTCCAATTCCTCCGGCTCCCCGTCCGCCCTTTTTCAGAGACGTGTAGCCATCACACGCTTTGGTGCTTTTCAAAATGTACTCCACAGTGTGAGTGGGACAGAGAGTCAGGAGCGGTGAGGAAAATCTCGCTGTCAGGCTCAGTCCCTTTGCCGCTGCTCAGTGAGGAACTTTCCTCCTCAGCGGTCAGTCGGCCCCAGTGTTCTCCCACCGAAAGTAGGCGGTCTGTCGCCCCTGATATGAGAGGGGTCGTCTGAGGTCACGGCCCCCAGTAACTCAATACAGGATAGACGTCCCCAAACCACCACCATGTCATTGGCTGATTCACTTTATCCTGCCAAACAATTAAGTTCTTGAGAAAGTATTTGTAGACGTATACATTGTGTTCTGCATACTAAGAAGTACATTTTTATTGAACTTTCATATTCAAGAGCTGTGTGTGTGTGTGTGTGTGTGTGTGTGTGTGTGTGTGGGTTGGCACGCACGTGTGGGTGGGTTTCAGCAATACCTCATGATCTAGAATCAATGCAGCTCAATAAGTAATTTCATAAAGTAGATCAATACATTGTTCTGCCATCGACAATGTCAACACAGCGTAGGGCTGCTCGATTATGGGAAAAATCATAATCACGATTATTTTGGTCAATATTGATATCACGATTATTCAAACGATTATTTTTGAGTTTGAAAACATGCATTTATTGACACAATCAATTATGACATAGAAACATGCTCTCACACTCCCCCCTCATGGAGGCAGGGGAAGTGCTTGCCTCCAGTCTCTTTCACAGCCGTTTTTATGTAAGGTCAGGCTCAGCCATTCTAAATAGGTTCTACACATACGTGAAATAATACATTCCCTATTTAATGTCTAGAGAACAACGGCCCCAGCATTTCTCCATAGCAAAGTTAAAAGTCACAAAGCCATAACAAACACATGGCTAATAAAAATCATATTGTTGTTAAACAGAAATACATATACAAGATGTACTTGGCAGTTCTGCCTTAAAGAACTCTTAGTTAAAGTCTGCTATGGGAGCTTGTTATCGTTCATCAAACTGTAACGTCAGTGATGTTGATAGGTTTTCAATGTAGTGAGTCCCCAGGACCCACAGGTGGCGAGTTGGGTGGGTCCCTGAGAAATTCAATGGGTCCCGACTCCCCAGTTTAAAAAATGTGTTTCTTTTTTATTATTATTCTATTTCTTAAATTAATAGTGTTAAACTTCTTGATGGTGGTATGATATGGTTAGAGCTGTCAGTACAGAGTACTCAACCGTTCATGTTTAACACTAGAAACGCCGGGCCATTTTTACTTACTCCTAGCGCCGCAAGAGGGGTCAAATGACCCCTAAGTCATTTTAATGAGAGGCTGTGCATTTGCACATAATGATCACTAGGTGGCGCCAATTAGCTATTACCGCGCGAGCGCCACATTTGTGTGTGTGTGTCACAAGCCTGGTCCTCATGATTTTGTCATAAATGTAAATATATTCAATCAGAAGGATTGCAAAAAAATCCTGTTTGATTTGCTCATTCGACACGAATGAGCACAGCATCGAGCAGTGGAAACGTGGGTTTATTTACTATGAAGTTCGTATTTTTAATTGTTGAAATGAAATCAGCGTTGGCGAGCTAGTTGTTTTGGTAGCGGCTAAATTAGCATGTCGCGATACTTTGTACAGGGGATCAAGTCTGCGCCGAGTAGATGCGCAGAGGGTTGAAACAGCGCTTGTCCGATCTGCTCACAAGAAGGTTTCTTTGGCCAGTTACTGTGATTAAACACGAGTTCTTTAATGTTCACAATGTATATTTTTCATGGGGAAAATGAGATGCGTCCCCGGGACGCATGGATAGGGAGTTTAGTGCGTCCTTTCAGATTTTAATGCGTCAGGGACGCAGGACGCGTACCTAGCAATTTCACTGAACGTTACTGAAACTTTAATATTCCACACGGTAGTTCTACTCCAACATGTCTGTCAACAGTCGATGCTGCTGATTGGCGGTTCACTGGCATGTCCCGCCTCCTGCCAACGGCATACTTCCTGATGCAGCACGCCTGTTAGATTGTACTCCCTCTCGCCGCGTTGAATGCTTTCGCATGTCTCTTTCATAAACTTTCATAAACTCTCTAGGCCTACTGTAAAACGGAAAATGTCAAATTAATCGTTTCAACTCGATTATACGAGTTTGGAGATCGTTTTACCCCAAAATCGATATCGCGATCGAAATTCGATTAATTGCACAGCCCTAACACAGCGCCTTGGCATAACCGTCAATGACTTTGGCTACAATAGCCTTTAGCAGTCTGGCTAAGCTAAGAAAACAATCAAAATCAACCAAAAGACATGCCCATACTCACTCACTCACTCACTCACTCACTCACTGACACACTCACATACACACAGACACACACAAATGAAATTTGCTTTTCTGTTGCAATATTCCAGTTCAATTAAAACTGTTCTCAGTATACAACTTCCATGTACACACGCACACACGCTCGCACACACACACACACACACACACACACACACACACACACACACACACACACACACACACACACACACACACACACACACACACACACACACACACACACACACACACACACACACACGCGCTCTGCTGCTCTGATTTAAACCTCCTCCTGTGTATTGTAATTGGGGAGAGATTTCAGACCATCTGGTCCTGAGTTTTAATGTAATTGTTGGTTGTCGGCCCAATTTCGACAGCAGAGTGTGTATTGTAGTCTTCTGGCACACCCCTCATTCTGTACTGGAGGAGAGGATCACACTCCTCTCCTCCACTCCGCACGCAACAAGTCACTTGAACCTGGCTTCGGGGGAAACGGGTAGGGATGATTTCCTCTGCTGCCTCTTTGTCTGAGGTCCTCTGGGCTGATCAGTCTTGAAGAGGACCCATCATCTAGTCATCACTGATGCTGACCCATCATCTAGTCATCACTGAAGCTGACTCATCATCTAGTGATCACTTAAGATGACCCATCATCTAGTGATCACTGCAGATGACCCATCATCTAGGAGGTGATTGCTGCATCCTCTGCATCCTCTCTAAACTGCCGTCCCTCGCCTTGCAGGGTAATTCCGTCACCCATTATGCAATGAATCCTATCTCATTCTCACTCTTTTTTTTTTGTGTGCAACGAAAGAGAAAAAAGTGAACACATAGCAAGGCTGGGAAAGCGAACTCAGTTCCTAGTGACCACATCCTTGTAGCTGTGCAGGATCCAGGATTACAGTAGACAAATTAAAGCTCTTGCTGATCTTACTAAAGCCACCTACCGACCTGTTTAAGTAAAATTGTCTACAGATTTTCCCACCGCTTCAGCAACAGCAACAGCCCGGAGCCTGTGGCAGGGGTTACAGATCATCACGGACTACAAGCCCCCACCGCGGACCTGTGATAGCACCATCTGTCTGCTTAACGAGCTGAACACCTTCTTCGCTGGCTTCGTGGCACAGAACACCACACCTGCACAAAAAGTCTCCTCCCCCTCCTTATGACCTGTTTTGACGATGTCCCCAGACAGTGTGAGGAGATCATCCCGCAGGATCAATGGTCGTAAAGCCACTGGTCCTGATAACATCCTTGGTCGTGTGATGAGGGACTGTGCGAGGGAACCGGCACGGCGTAATGGGTGGGCCTGACGGACCCAGGCCCACCCACTGTTCAATAGGCCCACCCAAAACTTTTCTTAAAAAAATAAAAATAAATATATATATTAATTTTATTTTTTATTTTTTTAAGAAATTTTGGGTGGGCCTATTGAACGTGGGTGGGCCTTGGTCCGTCAGTCCCACCATTACGCCGTGGCCTGGTTCCCCCGCAAAGTCCCTCAACACACGAACGGGATGTTTCAGGACCAGCGGCTTCACGCCATTGATCCTGCAGATGATCTCCTCACACTGTCTGGGGACATCGTCAAAACCAGGTCATAAGGAGGGGGAGGAGACTTTTTGGCAGGTGTGGTGTTCTGTGCCACGAAGCCAGCGAAGAAGGTGTTCAGCTCGTTAAGCAACAGATGGTGCTATCACAGGTCCGCTGGGGGCTTGTAGTCCGTGATGATCTGTAACCCTGCCACAGGCTCCGTGGCTGTTGCTGTTGCTGAAGCGGTGGGAAATCTGTAGACAATTTTACTTAAACAGGTCGTCAGGTGGCTTAGTAAGATCAGCAAGAGCTTTAATTTTCTACTGTAATCCTGGATCCTGCACAGCTACAGGATGTGTCACTAGGAACTGAGTTCGCTTTCCCAGCCTTGCTATGTGTTCACTTTTTTCTCTTTCGTTGCACACAAAAAAAAAGATGAGAATGAGATAGGATTCATTCATAATGGGTGACGGAATTACCCTGCAAGGCGAGGACGGTCGTTTAGAGAGATGCAGAGGATGCAGCAATCACCTCCTAATGATGGGTCATCTGCAGGATCACTAGATGATGGGTATCTTAAGTGATCACTAGATGATGAGTCGCTTCAGTGATGACTAGATGATGGGTCACATCAGTGAGACTAGATGATGGGTCCTCTTCAAGACTGATCAGCCCAGAGGACCTCAGACAAAGAGGCAGCAGAGGAAATCATCCCACCCGTTTCCCCCGAAGCAGTTCAGTGACTTGTTGCGTGCGGATGGAGAGAGGAGTGTGATCCTCTCCTCCAGTACAGAAGAGGGGTGGCCAGAAGACTACAATACACACTCTGCTGTCGAAATTGGGCCGACAACCAACAATTACATAAACTCAGGACCAGATGTCTGAAATCTCTCCCCAATTACAATACACAGGAGGAGGTTTAAATCAACAGCAGAGCGCGTGTGGGTGTGTGTGGTGTGGTGTGTGTGTTGTGGGTGTGTGTGTGTTTGTGTGTGTGTGTGTGTTGTGTGTGTGTGTGGTGTGTTGTGTGTGTGTGTGTGTGTGTGTGTGTGTGGTGCGAGCGTGTGTGCGGTGTACATGGAAGTTGTATACTGAGAACATTTTTAATTGAACTGGAATATTGCAACAGAAAAGCAATTTCATTTGTGTGTGTCTGTGTGTATGTGAGTGTGTCAGTGAGTGAGTGAGTGAGTGAGTGCGTGAGTATGGGCAGTCTTTTGGTTGATTTTGATTGTTTTCTTAGCTTAGCCAGACTGCTAAAGCTATTGTAGCCAAAGTCATTGACGTTATGCCAAGGCTCTGTGTTAGGGCTGTGCAATTAATCGAATTGATCGCGATATCGATTTTGGGTAAAACTATCTCCAAACTCGTATAATCGAGTTGAAACGATTAATTTGACATTTCCGTTTTACAGTAGGCCTAGAGAGTTTAGAAAGTTTATGAAGAGACTCGCATGAAGCATTCAACGCGCGAGAGGGAGTACAATCTAACAGGCGTGCTGCATCAGGAAGTAATGCCGTTGGCAGGAGGCGGGGACATGCCAGTGAACCGCCAATCAGCAGCATCGACTGTTGACAGACATGTTGGAGTAGAACTACCGTGTAATATTAAAGTTTCAGTAACGTTCAGTGAAATTGCTAGGTACGCGTCCTGCGTCCCTGACGCATTAAAATCTGAAAGGACGCACTAAACTCCTATCCATGCGTCCCGGGGACGCATCTCATTTTCCCCATGAAATATACATTGTGAACATTAAAACTCGTGTTTAATCACAGTAACTGGCCAAAGAAACCTTCTTGTGAGCAGAGCAAGCGCTGTTTCAACCCTCTGCGCATCTACTCGGCGCAGACTTATCCCCTTTACAAGTATCGCGACATGCTAATTTAAGCCGCTACCAAAACCAACTAGCTCGCCAACGCTGATTTCATTTCAACAATTAAAAAACGAACTTCTAAGTAAATAAACCCCCGTTTCCACTGCTCGATGCTGTGCTCATTCGTGTCGAATGAGCAAATCAAACAGGATTTTTTTGCAATCCTTCTGATTGAATATATTTACAATTTATGACAAAATCATGAGGACCAGGCTTGTGACACACACACACAATGTGGCGCTCGCGCGTAATAGCTAATTGGCGCCCCTAGTGATCATTATGTTGCAAATGCAGCAGCCTCTCATTAAAAGACTTAGGGGTCATTTACCCCTCTTGCGCGCCTAGGAGTAAGTAAAAATGGCCCGGCGTTTCTAGTGTTAAACATGAACGGTTGAGTACTCTGTACTGACAGCTCTAACCATTCTACCACCATCAAAAGTTTACCTATTAATTTAAGAATAGAATAATAATAAAAAAGAACAACATTTTTTAAACTGGAGAGTCGGACCCATTGAATTTCTCAGGACCCCCCAACTCGCCACCTGTGTCCTGGGGACTCACTACATTGAAAACCTATCAACATCACTGACGTTACAGTTTGATGAACGATAACAAGCTCCCTAGCAGACTTTAACTAAGAGTTCTTTAAGGCAGAACTGCCAAGTACATCTTGTATTGTCTTTCTGTTTAACAACAATATGATTTTTATTAGCCATGTGTTTTTATGGCTTTGTGACTTTTAACTTTGCTATGAGAAAGCTGGGGCCGTTGTTCTCTAGACATTAAATAGGGAATGTATTATTTCACGTATGGTAGAACCTATTTAGAATGGCTGAGCCTGACTTACTAAAAACGGCTGTGAAAGAGACTGGAGGCAAGCACTTCCCCTGCCTCCATGATGGGGGAGGTGAGAGCTGTTTCTATGTCATAATTGATTGTGTCAATAAATGCATGTTTTCAAACTCAAAAATAATCGTTTGAATAATCGTGATATCAATATTGACCAAAATAATCGTGATTATGATTTTTCCCCTAATCGAGCAGCCCTACGCTGTGTTGACATTGTCGATGGCAGAACAATGTATTGATGCTACTTATGACATTACTTATTGAGCTGCATTGATTCTAGATCATGAGGTATTGCTGAAACCCACCCACACGTGCGTGCCAACCCACACACACACACACACACACACACACACACACACAGCTCTTGAAGAAAGTTCAATAAAAATGTACTTCTTAGTATGCAGAACACAATGTATACGTCTACCAATACTTTCTCAAGAACTTTAATTTTGGCAGGATAAAGTGAATCAGCCAATGACATGGTGGTGGTTGGGGACGTCATCCTGTATTGAGTTACTGGGGGCCGTGACCTCAGCGACCCCTCTCATATCAGGGGCGACAGACCGCCTACTTTCGGTGGGAGAACACTGGGGCCGACGACCGCTGAGGAGGAAAGTTCCTCCTGAGGCAGCGGCAAAGGGACTGAGCCTGACAGCGAGATTTTCCTCACCGCTCCTGACTCTCTTCCCCTCACCTGTGGATACATTTTGAAAAGCACCAAAGCGTGTGATGGCTACACTTCTCTGAAAAAGGGCGGACGGGGAGCCGGAGGTTGGAAGGCAGAGAAGGCAAGAGAGACAGAACAATTGATATTAATAGAATGAAGAAGGGTTGCTGCATATACCAGGGACACGATAATGGCCGGGCATGAAGCTTGCGATGGAGGAAGAGCGGAGAAAAAAGAAAGTGTTGGTAGGAAGAGAATAAGCCGGGGGGCTAAAATAGAAGATTGAAAGACGGGGCTCTGCGTGTTGTGTTCATTAGTACCGTCAAAATCTTCACAATATGGATCGTGGCCATTTCGAATATATATATTCATACAAATCTATACCTATAATTTCAATGTCTAGACTGTGTATCATACTGTGCAAAATATTTATATTTCTACATATTACTGAGTATAAAGGATAAGAATGACTGCCATTAAAATCAAACGACCTGCAAACAACACCTAGATCAGGATGGGCAACTTTCATGATGAAGGGGCCACAATTCTTCATCATCACCATCAGAGGGCCATGTGAATGTGCACTTCAACTAGACGTAAACGGAGAGAACTCATTATGAATTCTCTCAGTTTTGAATTTGTTGATCTGATTTCCTGTATTCTGGTGCATTTTGGGGATGGCCCACCTACAAAATCTTCCATATTCATACCTAGTATGGTAGTTGATTGAACCAACATACATTATTTCATGTTTTCCATGCTCAAACAAGCAAGAGTATTATTGATCAGTGCAAAGGGCTCACATACATCATCATTCATATATCACAAAACTGAAAAACAGTGGACCACATTAAGTGCAACAACTCAATGAACTCAGACCCCAACAAGCTGATATTCAATTCAGGGCAGTTGTAGTAGTTGGTAGTGGCGACTTAAGTGGAAAGCTTTCATGACTGATATCGTTTCTAAGCAAACTAGACACATGGGTTTGCCTTGAATTTTATGAACAGATACTCTGCTTTCTTCTTTCTTAACCAAGTTTTCTGTAACTCAATTTTTTTTTATTAAATAAAACGTATGTGCGGCCCTGACTGATGAGGCCGCCAGTTGCCCATCCCTGACCTAGAGTGTGTCTGTGTCTAACACTGAGGGAAGGTACGACACAGGAGCGGGAGTGCTGTGTGTGTGTGTGTGTGGTTGTGTGTGTGTGGTGGTGGTGTGTGTGTCCTCAGAACAAGGTTCACACACCGAAACACTATTGTGCCTTAGATGAATGTTTCGTAAAAAGCATGAGGTCGAGTGCAGGTCCTCTACAGATCAGCTCTGGTCCCCCCCCTAACAACCCTGCCTCTACACCTCATCTCTGGTCCCCCCCCCAACATGCCCCACCCCTACACCTCAGCTCTGGTCCCTCACCCCACAGCCCCCACCCCCCAATTGACCACCCTCACACTCTCAAAGGGCCAGCTCTACGTGTCGTGTGCATGCACGGGCTGCCCGTTTGTGGTTGTGGTGTAATATCTTGTCCCTCTTTGGTGCTAGTATCAGTCTTCCTTGAGTTTTTGACAGCCCTTGTTGTTGAACCTGTATCAATAGGTTTGTTCATCCAACATCCCCAATAGCTTGCCGGATAGTTCTACAATATTACCCCCAGGGCCACAGAATGCATCATGGGATTTGTAGTGGCAATATTCCGCCATATTAGGAGAACTCAAGAAGTTGTGGAACAGATTCTTAACAAACGTTATATAATGTAGCCTAGGCTATTGAGCTAAGTTAACTCATTACATTGCTTTATTAAATACATTAGAAACACTGATTCAAAACATCTCCCACAAGGAAAAAGAATACCCCCCAGAAGCACCCAGTACCTCCCGCAGCACCAAGTACCTCCCTGCAGCACCAAGTACCTCCCAGCAGCACCCAGTACCTCCCAGCAGCCCCTACCTCCCAGCAGCACTAAGCAGCACCCAGTACCTCACAGCAGCACCCAGCAGCACCCGGCAGTACCCAGCAGCATCCAGCATCACACAGCAGCACCCTTCAACACCAAGCAGCATCTAGCATTACCCGCAGCACCCTGCAGCACCCAGCACACCAAGCAGCACCCAGTCACCCAGTAGCACCCAGCAGCTCATATCAGCCCCAGCAGCCCTGCAGCACCCATTACCTTCCAGAAGCACCCCCACCCCCAGCACACCCTTACCTCCCAGCAGCCCCAAGCAGCACTAGCAGCATCCATTTCCTCTCCCATCAGCACTGAGCAGCACCAAAAAAAGTACCTCCATCAGCCCAAGCAGCACCCCTTACTTTCCGCAAGCACCGAGTACCTCCCAATAGCCCCCAGCAGCACCCAGCACCTCCCGCAGCCCGAAGCAGCACCCAGCAGCCCCAAGCAGACGAGCATACCCATACCTACCAGCAGCCTGAGGCAGCACCCATTACTTTCCACAGCACCAAGCAGCACCAAGTACCTCCCAGCCCAAGCAGCACCCGGCAGCAACCAGCAGACCTGGCAGAACCCAGTACCTCCCAGCAGCACCCAGCAGCTCCCTGCAGCACCCTGTAATACCAGCAGCATCCAGAAGCACCTGGCCACCCAGTACCTCCACCAGCTCCCAAGCAGCACCCATTACCTTCCATGCACCAAGCCAGTACAGAGCTGTTGTTGCTGTGAACAGGTAATATTCAACCAATATTCACGCTCCGAGACCCGTGGAGAGATTACAGGGTAGAGCCAGGCCAACACTAGGGACATGTTGAGGTCCATACGGTAGGGTAGAGAGGTAGGGGTAAGAGGGTAGGGTAGAGAGGGTAGGGTAGAGAGCGTAGGTAGAGGTAGAGTAGAGAGGTAGAGTACAGGATTAGTAGTAGGGTAGGGTAGATAGGCAGGGTAGATAGTGCAGGGTATGGTAGAGAGGGTAGGAATAGAGGCTCCATACATACGTCTGATACACACTCAATGTCAGAAAGGGACAATACAGAAGACAGCTAGACAGGATAGACAAAAAACTCAACCCCCACCCCCCCCCCACAACACAACACAACACCAGGACGAAATAGACCATACTAGAATCATAAATAGGAGGGTAAAGTGCATTATGCAAAATTGTAACAATCCATAGAGAGGGGAAGTGCATGTGCTATTTAAAGTGCTGTCCTGCAAGTAAGTTCTTGTTCAGCAGTGCAATGCTAGGTAGGGTAGAGAGGGTATGGTAAGAGGTAGGGTAGAAGGGTAGTGTATAGATAGGGTAGAGAGGTTGGTAGAGAGGGTAGGGTATAGAGAGGGTAGTGTAGAGAGGGTAGGGCATAGAGGGTAGGTTAAGGGGTAGGGTCGAGGTAAGGCAGATAGGTCGGTAGAGGGTAGGGTAGAGGGGTAGGGTAGGGTAGAGAGGTAGGGTAGTAGAGAGGTATGGGAGGGTAGAGAGGGTAGGGTAGAGTATGGTAGGGAGGGTAAGGTAGGTGAACGATCTATCGTTTTCGACCGAAAATCGCGATTTCAAGCATTACGATTTTTGGGATCGTCAAAGCTGCGGTTTTTCTTGGTGCATAATAATCGCCTAGGCCTAATAATTTCGTCAATGATTCCATGCATGCTCATGCCGGTGTAGAAAGGCTCTGTGTCAGCTACCAATCACAAAGCTGCCGGCTGCGCGTGACCAGGTGACGTTTGCTCCACTCCAATCAGTGTAGCTCGACATTCAACTTCAAGCATGGCTGAAGCGGGAGAAGGCGCAGAGCCGACACAGTTATTGTCAAGAGAAACAGCACGTCGGTCCATTTGGCAGTATTTGGATTTGAGGACACTGATGAACACCAGAAACAGGTGATTTTCAACATGTCGTGGAAAGTGGCTACATCGGCTGGCAATACACCAATTTAGATCGCCACTTAAGAGTTCCGCACCTGAACTTGTATGAGGAGTGCATGGCGATAAGGGCCGTGAAACATCAAGTAGCAGCAGCGATGCTTCGGCGAAACAGTCAACAATAACTTCATCCTTTGCCAGTGTGACGCCTTATGAAAGAACTAGCCGAAGACACAAGGAGATTACCACTGCCGTAACAAATTACATATCGAAGAACATGGTGTCTGTAAACACAGTGACCAAACTCATTTAAAAGTTTGCTGCGCACAATGGACAAGAGGTATGTTCTGCCCTCCGCACCTACTTTAACCAAGTCGCCATCCCCACTGTACGGAGAATGCAAGGCCAAAGTTGTAAATGAGCTGGAAAACATGGAGTTTTACGCGTCAACTACGGATATGTGGTCAAGCAGAACAACCGAGCCATACATGAGTTTGACGGTGCATTTCGTGAACGAAAACTTCGAGTTGTGTAACCGCTGCCTGCAGACAGCATACTTCCCCACTGACCATACCGGGGAGAACATTGCAGCGGGGCTTAAGGATGCTTGGCAAACTGGGGCCTGAAAGAGGAGGCCCAGACCTGCATTACAACTGACAACGCTTCGAACATGGTCAAAGCGATGGAGCTCAACCAGTGGACGAGACTGCAGTGCTTCGGGCACAGACTGCATCTTGCAATTGGTAAGTGTGTGTTTATGTGTGTTTATGTGTCAGTGTGTGTCAATGTGTGTGTCGTGTTTCCAAATTTACAAGTGTAAGAGCGCCGATAAGTTTGTTGTCAAGCTGTCGTTAGCTGGCCAACTGTTAGGTTAGCGCAATGCAACCATTTATCCTAGCGGTAAAACCCTTTCATGGGTAAACTTTGAAACCTCCCAATAAGCTACTGCTTGCTTCTGTTTAACTGCGGAATGCCAAAGAACAGAGATACAAATGCGGTTTCCCCTATTTTTGAAGCCCTTACTAATGGGCCAATGACGTTTTTGTAGCAGATATCAGGATGGTGCAACCACTGATAACACTATACTATTATGGATTAAAAGTTGTTTTTAGTTTTTTGTGGAATATCTAAGGAGCATATTGCTGCAAATGAATTACCAATTACAAATGAATTCATGGGCAATAACTTAATGTGGTAGTACCACCTGACGTCTGCTGTTAAAAACGTCATTGATCATATGACAACAGATGATATGTTATGAATACTGTGTTATGAGGTATCCTTATGGCTTTTCAGACTGTAATATGTAATGTTTTCCCCAGAAAATGCTGTCAAAGATGACCAACGCATCAAACGGGCCACAGGATTGTGCAAGCAGCTGGTAGCAGTTTTCAGCCACAGCTGGAAAAAGGAGCGCTGAAACAGACACAGCAAGACCTGATCTTCTCAGCAGTCTCTGGTCACCGAATGTCCGACACGATGGGGCTCCCGGCAGAAAATGATTAGCAGAGTGTTGGAACAGAGCAAGGCACTGTGCCAGGTTCTGTCTGAAGACAGGAAGACGCGGCACCTGGTCCCCACCTGGCAAGACACAGATGTGCTTGAATCTATCACAATGCCCTCGGTCCTCTCAAGAATTTACAGACGCCCTCTCAGGTGAGGACTACGTAAGTGTATCTTACCCCAAGCCAGTGCTCCACCTCCTGAGAACAGCTACACTTGCTGAAACTGACGAGGAAACAGATCTCACAAGGAGATAAAATCAAGAGCCCTCCACTACATCGAAGAGAAATACAGTGACCCTGACCCGGAGCTCCTGGACATAACATCCTTTCTTGACCCAAGATTCAAAACCACTACATAAGTGAGGAGAATGTCCAATTCATGAAAGACAGAGTGAAGATGGAAATGGAACAGGTGGCACAAAAGGTAAGCTGTCCTTTTTCTTCACTCTTTAAAAATAAAACAAAAGTTGTGTTTGTGTGTATATTTTTTTTTGAACATTACTCTACTGACATTTTAAACTTTTAGCCAAAATGCTGCGTTGGTCTTAATCACAACTGATAGCAAAACATTAATGCCTCTTATTACTGGTGTTGCAGGAACAGAGGGCTTGTGTCACAACCCATCCCATGCCCTCAGTGCAGAAGAAGAACCACCATCCACCTCTACAACGAAAGCGGTCACTGGGCTTTTTCAAGACCAAGGTGATCCCTGCTTCCTCTACTGTGCAGTTGGAGGATACCATTAAAGCAGAACTGGACAACTACCTCATAACTCCTACCGTTGATGGAGAGCAAGATCCACTGGCCTGGTGGAGAGTGCACAATGTCAACTTCCCCTGGCTTAGCAAGTTTGGCTCGTAAGTACCTTTGCATACCAGCAACGAGTGCACCGTCAGAGAGACTGTTCAGTGCCAGTGGCAATATTGTCACATGTCAGCGTGCAAGTCTGAAGCCAGCAAAGGTTGACATGTTGGTTTTCCTGGCCAAAAATCTCTGAAGAGATGCAGGGATGAAGGGGAAGATTTATTGTTTTTTGTTGTTGTTCTTCTGCATCTTTTGTTCCCTGACATGACTTAGTTCTGTTAAAAAAGGTGTTCACTCTTTTACTTATCTTTTGTTTACAGACTAGATGTAAAATAATGTAACCATTTGACATCTTTTGTTGTTGAGGAAAATGTAGGGTCATTTTATTATTACAACTTAAGTATTATTATTATTTATTACCTTTTTTTTTTACTATGTTTCACTTCCTCTTGCCACTTTATTTGAAGAAGAAGCACAGGTTTCTGAGTACATGGGTTGAATTTCTGTAACTGCTGCTGATGTTCATAAGCTAGCTCCTTTGAGCCATTTGGCACTACTTTTAAGGTAAGACCTCTTTTTGCTCCACTTTGTGTTATTTTATAATTTTTATGTAGCCTACGTTATTTTACAAAAGTGCAATTAGGGGGGTTCCCTTAGAAGAGGGCTCCCTTTTTATTTGACTTTTTTGGTGTGTTGTTTCTATGTACTTGAATAAACAGTCTTGCATTTGAAATCTGTTGCCAGCAGTTTTCATTATTGCATTACCTTAATGGAATTCATTGGTTATATTAATTTATACTGAAACTTGATTTAAAGAAAATAAATCGTGGTTGAAATCGAAACCGCAATCTCTACCAGAAAATCGCAATTTCAATTTTTTCTTAAAATCGTTCAGCCCTAGTATAGGGTAAGTAGATAGGGTCGGGTAGAGGGTAGGGAAGAGAGGGTAGGGTAGAGAGGGTATGGTAGGGTAGAGGGTAAGGTAGATAGGGTCGGGTAGAGGGTAGGGTAGAGAGGGTAGGGTAGGGAGAGGGTAGGGTAGAGAGGGTATGGTAGAGAGGGGGGGTAGGGTAAGAGAGTAGGGTAGATGAGAGAGAAGAGGGTAGGGTAGGGTAGAGACCCAGGCCAACAGAGAGGGACAACAGTCAGTAAAATAGGTCTAATTATTCAAGCCACATGCATGCACACCGTCCGAGAGCGAGAAAGATACCAGGAAAAAAGGCAATGTGTAAAGACACTGGTGATAACTATCAGCTTATGACTTCCTGTCATGCAACCTAACTGCAATAGTGAAGAAGCAGGAAGTATGTGGAAATTACTAACGACATGTCAGAGCAGCGGTGATACACACACCTATAGAGAGAGAGATTTCAAATTTCAGATTTATATTATTTATCTGACGGAGAAAGTGCCTGCAGCTGTTATAAAACTGATGTTCACCAAATAATTATGCTGACGGCCTGGGGCCCTTAGAGACCGGCCTGGGGCCCCTGAAGACTGGCCTGGTGTCCTTAGAGATGGCCTTGGACCCTTAGAGTCCGGCCTGGGGACCCTGGAGACCCGCCTGGGCCATTATAGAATAGCCAGGGGTCCTTAGAGACCGGGCTGGGGTCCCTGGAGACCGGCCGGGGGCCCTTAGAGACCAGCCGGGGCCCTTAGAGACCGCCTTGGGCCCCTGGAGATCAGCCTGAGACCTGGGGCCTTTGGGACTGGTCTCGGGCCTGATGTCTGGGGACAAGTCTGGGGCCTTTAGAGACCGGTCTGGGGCCTTGTGGACCAGCCTGGGGCCCCTGGAGACCGGTTTGGGAACTTGGATACCGGCATAGGGCCTAATGGTGTGGGACCATTTCAAGACTCTTAACTAACTAGAAGTCAAGACTCTTAACTAACTAGAGGTCAGGACTCTTCTCACTAGCGTCAGGACTCTTAACTAACTAGATGTCAAGACTTAGCTTAACCCTAAGACTAGATCTGCCTTCCTTCTGGAGCCACCAGCGCAGAGCCAGGACATTCCTGTTTCCAAACTATGCAAAGCGTAAAATGATCCGCTTTGCGGCAGCTCTGTGGGCAGAGGCCGCAGCAGAAACACTGTGATGACATCATCAGAGACTGTGGGTTACGTGACTCGCGGAACATGACGACAGTCAGGAAGACTATGGTTCTGACAAGACTTACAGAGCAGACCTCATACTGCTACAAACTGCATATTAGTACTTATAGAGTATAGCTAATACTGCAGAACTATTGAGTAATTAAAGTACCTAATACTACAGACCTATAGTAGTACTTATAGAGTATACCTCATAATGCAGACCTATAGACCTATATTAGGTATGCATACTGCATACCTAATATTGCGGAAAGCAATGTATTTAATGTCTGCGTCCGAGTAAGGGTTTTGACACCTTTAGTATACGCTACGGTGTTTGCGCATTTCACAAATACATCACTTATCAATGCTGATAAACACTCACACAACGAAAGTACTAATTAAATATCGTGGGTCCTAACCATGGGGATTACATTCCCCCCTTTTTCGAAAACTCACCGCCTAAACACAATTTTAGTGTTCTAAAGCAGTGAGTTAACTGGATTTTTAAGTTGACAGGCTCAAATTTAACCTGCAAAATTACTTTTGTAAAACCGGTTGCTTACAGTGAGGGTGTTCTTCACTCCGACAGGAAGTCAAGCTTGCAGTTAACGTGAGCAAACGGGTGCACGAGGCGTCCTCTCAGCAGCAGCAGTTCAGCCAACAAAGCAGACAGACGTGACCCACCCTACTCGGCCCCCCAGCATGACTGTGTGATAACATGCAAAGGGAAAAAAGTCGATCCAAAACAGAGAACCGACCAACCGAACAGCAATGGAGCAAATTACAAAGGACAACAGTTAAAAACACACCACAGGTTTAGTACCCATTGAAACCCTAACGAGAGGGTGGCAGCCATACATGAGAGTCAATCCTGTTGTTGGCAGAGGAGGTGAGCTGAACCTGGCCTTTGAAGTAAGGAAGTGTGGTCCGGGCTGATTGGTGTTTCATTAAATGCCTAACCAGCAGAATATGCTGTGGGTCTGTATGGCTAACAGTTGTTCATCAGAAGTGGTAGTGTGGACATCCCCACCGGTGAGGTGCAGGGTAAACGGCTGGATAAAACTTAAAAGATGAGGTACGGAACAGTCGTACATACTTTAGGCAAATTTGTTTCTGCCTCTATTTTCACCAACCCACAATCAATGTGTATATGTAATAGCTATTTAACAGCTCAGTGATTTGATACAGCATTTAACAGGACGCAAAATAAGGATTTTAGCACACACACACACACACACCCACATACACACACACACCACACACACACACACACACACACACAGTGTGCTGTTTCTAAGGAGAGTGATGACAGGAGGCACCTCAGATGGCAGGGAACAACATTCACATCTCCGATCTGCCGTGAGTCACAGTGCGTTTACATGACCCTCAAGAAAATCGAATTATTGGCTTAGTCCAACTATGATTTGACTATTAAAATGCATGTATACACCTCAGTCAAACTATAATTGAATCGAATCGAATTACTCATAGTCGAATTAAGCACCTAGATTATTCGATTGTTAGTTGAATTAAGTGTGCATGTATCAGGTCGGATCGGATTTTGCATTCTGCGCATGCTCGAGACTTCTCCCGGGGGCGTGATCCGGAAGTATAAAAGACGATAGTCATGTTGTTGTTGCCGTCGGAAAACGAGAGACAGCATTTATTTAAAAAGTAGGCGAATACGATGGAGGAAGCCGGTCTTGTGCAATTGTAGTTACCCCCTATAAGAAGTGAATCGTCATCAACATGCATTCTCATTACAAACTATGCTTCTCTTACGAGAGTATCGTAGTGTGTGCCGAGAATGGCAATGTGTGTGTGAGTGACTTCAGCGAGTGAGTGGACGAGCGAGGAGAGCGAGCGGTTGCGCGTGTCAGTTTAGTGAATGAATGAGTCCGGTTATGTCTTTGCAAAAGACGTGTACTGTTAAGTTAGTGGAACTACGAATAAATTTACCCAGCCTGTCAATAATCGGCGGCCGCTTCATTCCCCTATTAGAAGACCCACTGCCGGTCAAAGTGAAGGGTGATACCCCGGAGAGAACATCGGCCCTGGAGGGAACGTAGGGCTCCTCGACTACGGTCTAGTGTTGGCTCGTCGTTTCGAACCGGTTCGAATGAACGAGTCTTTAGAACGACAAACCGAACCGGTTTGTTCGATTTACCGGAAACTTAAACTGAACGAACGAACGAACGAGTTTCCGGTAGTCACTAACTCCACTGAGTCGGACTGACTCAGCTGAGAACCGTGCAATGGCGTGC
>NC_079414.1:1087182-1139923 GCF_026213295.1 Gadus chalcogrammus | reverse complement strand
CCGCCTCCTGCCAACGGCATACTTCCTGATGCAGCACGCCTGTTAGATTGTACTCCCTCTCGCCGCGTTGAATGCTTTCGCATGCGCGTCTCTTTCATAAACTTTCATAAACTCTCTAGGCCTACTGTAAAACGGAAAATGTCAAATTAATCGTTTCAACTCGATTATACGAGTTTGGAGATCGTTTTACCCCAAAATCGATATCGCGATCGAAATTCGATTAATTGCACAGCCCTAACACAGCGCCTTGGCATAACCGTCAATGACTTTGGCTACAATAGCCTTTAGCAGTCTGGCTAAGCTAAGAAAACAATCAAAATCAACCAAAAGACATGCCCATACTCACTCACTCACTCACTCACTCACTCACTGACACACTCACATACACACAGACACACACAAATGAAATTTGCTTTTCTGTTGCAATATTCCAGTTCAATTAAAACTGTTCTCAGTATACAACTTCCATGTACACACGCACACACGCTCGCACACACACACACACACACACACACACACACACACACACACACACACACACACACACACACACACACACACACACACACACACACACACACACACACACACACACACACACGCGCTCTGCTGCTCTGATTTAAACCTCCTCCTGTGTATTGTAATTGGGGAGAGATTTCAGACCATCTGGTCCTGAGTTTTAATGTAATTGTTGGTTGTCGGCCCAATTTCGACAGCAGAGTGTGTATTGTAGTCTTCTGGCACACCCCTCATTCTGTACTGGAGGAGAGGATCACACTCCTCTCCTCCACTCCGCACGCAACAAGTCACTTGAACCTGGCTTCGGGGGAAACGGGTAGGGATGATTTCCTCTGCTGCCTCTTTGTCTGAGGTCCTCTGGGCTGATCAGTCTTGAAGAGGACCCATCATCTAGTCATCACTGATGCTGACCCATCATCTAGTCATCACTGAAGCTGACTCATCATCTAGTGATCACTTAAGATGACCCATCATCTAGTGATCACTGCAGATGACCCATCATCTAGGAGGTGATTGCTGCATCCTCTGCATCCTCTCTAAACTGCCGTCCCTCGCCTTGCAGGGTAATTCCGTCACCCATTATGCAATGAATCCTATCTCATTCTCACTCTTTTTTTTTTGTGTGCAACGAAAGAGAAAAAAGTGAACACATAGCAAGGCTGGGAAAGCGAACTCAGTTCCTAGTGACCACATCCTTGTAGCTGTGCAGGATCCAGGATTACAGTAGACAAATTAAAGCTCTTGCTGATCTTACTAAAGCCACCTGACCGACCTGTTTAAGTAAAATTGTCTACAGATTTCCCACCGCTTCAGCAACAGCAACAGCCACGGAGCCTGTGGCAGGGGTTACAGATCATCACGGACTACAAGCCCCCACCGCGGACCTGTGATAGCACCATCTGTCTGCTTAACGAGCTGAACACCTTCTTCGCTGGCTTCGTGGCACAGAACACCACACCTGCACAAAAAGTCTCCTCCCCCTCCTTATGACCTGGTTTTGACGATGTCCCCAGACAGTGTGAGGAGATCATTCTGCAGGATCAATGGTCGTGAAGCCGCTGGTCCTGATAACATCCCTGTTCGTGTGTTGAGGGACTTTGCGGGGGAACCAGGCACGGCGTAATGGGTGGGCCTGACGGACCCAGGCCCACCCACTGTTCAATAGGCCCACCCAAAACTTTTCTTAAAAAAATAAAAAATAAAATAATATATTATATATTTAATTTATTGCACGGCTCTTTTCAATGCTATGGAACGAAAGTGTCAAGGGAAATGTTTTTGCCTCTCAATCACATCTTTGATATCACTCCGCATGTCAGGTATTCATCAACCCCAGCGTATTCGGTTGCTAAGCAACGTAAACGTCTTATGCGGACAATTTCTCTGCTAATCAACGCTACGAATGATAATTATAAAAAGACACACCTTGTGAAGTTATTTTTTCGCATTGGCAATATAGCCTTTAACTTCACGTCTAATAGTCTCCAGTCCATCACCGCATCAGTGACAGACACGATTGATTTGAGCGAGAACCTCAAACAAGAACTGATAGACATTCGCTCAGGTGTGCGTTCTTAAACATGTGGGCAACAACAAATAAGATGATGGAGGATCATGATGTCAAGAACTGGGATGTACCCAGTTTGCCCTCCGGCTCAAGAAATCTCCCAGGCCGATTTGAGGGAAGTATCTTCACATGCACGTTGGGGAAATCGACAAGAGTGAGGAGTGACAGTGACCTGCGCAACATTTCCAACGCGCTAATAGACTGCCAGCTTAATGACCTGAACACCCGATTCCACAGTGACACCTATGGGCTCATGGCATCTGCAGCAATCCTGAAGTCCCCTAGCCTCGATATAAATGACACCACTTTGGCTACTAAAGCGAACTCTCTCAATGATGCAGGAATGCGCTTCCGGATAACCATATCAGAGTCGGAGCTCGCAGTATTTGTGCAACTCATAGAGAGGAAGAAAAACCGAGGACAACATCTCAAAAGTATTCTTGAAGTGATGGACATATGCAATTAGGACGTTTTCCCGAATATCCATGCTTTCAAGCTCTGATTACACTACCAATGACATCCTGTTCAGTTGAACGCGTCTTTTCCAGTGTGAGGGCGAATTAAAACAGCAAATAGTAGCACCATGCTTACAACTCGCCTTATTTCTCTCTGTCTGTTGACATTTGAGAGAGAGCTTATAGTAACTCTCGACTTCGATGAAATCATTGACATTTTCAAGAGCAAACCCCGCCGATTACTCCTGTAAATGAGTTAATACATTTTCTTCTCATGCTCTCTCTTCTTCCCATTTTGAAATGCAGCAAAATAAATGTTGATATTGATGCTTGCTCTGATTTGCGTTAAAGGGCTGGATGACCGTGAATTGGCGGTAGACTATTGTATTATAGTTTATTATCTCGTAGCCTAAATTTGAATGCATGTTCAAGTATAATAAGCCAAGCTCAGTCAGTCTGTTGCGATATCGAAATATTGTTGAAAACTTAAACAATTCAACAGAATTATGAAATAGTCAGCCTCATGTTATACGAGCAGAACTAAATTACAAGGGAAATATTCGATTCCTGACCACTTTTACAGTCTATATATAGACCTTAGGTCTATAAAGTGACGCGCCAAAGCATAATGCGTAATTGAGATTCCAAAAGCGCTAATATAGATAATATAGATAATATAACAGTATATTAGTCAGTCATTTTTATTAGATTAAACAGGGATTTGATAACGTTTTTAATTTCAGGGCCACCCACAATTGGTCTGGCCCACCCACAACTGGAATCCTGACGCCGTGCCTGGGGGGAACTCACAGATGTCTTCACAGACATTTGTAACATCTCACTGAGGCAGGCTGTGGTTCAAAGCCACCACCATCATCCCGGTCCCGAAGAAATCGACTCCCTCCTGTTTCAATGACTACCATCCGGTTGCACTCACTCCCATCTCACCGAAGTGCTTCGAACGGCTGGTCATGCAACACCTCAAGGTTCTTCTCCCCCCCTCCGTGGGCCCCTTCCAGTTTGCATATCGGTCAAAACGCTCGACAATGCCATCTCCACTGCCTTCCACGCAGCTCGAATAACCTGGACGCAAAAGGCCCCTATGTTACAATGCTGATCATTGATTTTAGCTCAGGATTCAACACCATCATTCCCCAACAACTTATTCACAAACTGGACCGGCTGGGGATGAACACCTCACTGTGCAACTGGCTGTTAGACAGCTGCATCACGGTGTTGTACGGTGCCTGCACCTCATCCAGCCACAGGTCCCTCAAGCTCATCGTGAGAGCGGCCGAGAAGATCATTGGTGCCACTCTCCCCTCCCAGCACCTGCCTCACCCGCAAAGCACTCTGCATTGCAGGTGATCCCACCCACCTCTCTCAATGCTTTTTCAACCTGCTGCCCTCAGACGGGAGACTGCGGAGCCTCCGGGCCAGGACCACGAGACAGAAAAACAGCTTTATGCACCAGAATGCTCAATTCCCTCCCCACTTTGCCCCCCATTCCCCTTCCCCGCCCTTATCAACACTGAAATCTGTAATTGCAAGACTATTTTGCACTATGCACTTTGCAACAATACCAGTCTACCAGTCTCGTGTCTGTCCTTGTGTATGTACTATGAATATTTTTAGATATTTTTAAACATATATTTTTTTTTTAATGTATTTTGCACCATGGCGGCTTTAAGAGTATCGTAATTTCGATCCTCAGTATGTCCTGTACCTATTCCTGAATTTACCTTAAAAATTACTTTGACTTTGACTATATTTAAGACTTCATGTTTTCTCTGAGTGCTTGATGGATGTGAATAACACGTACTGGAGGTGGAGGATGAGCCCGTTAAGAACCAGGAATCTGTTTCATTAAGTCTAGTTTTGATCTACCTTCTTCCACAACACACAACTTGACAGAAGGACAGATATCCCACTTTGGTAAAGCTACCATGGATGATGATCACAATACTTTCCCACTCTGCCTATGCAATCCAATGCTTTCTGCACTATTGCAGAATTCCATCACTTTCTGTCTCCACCCTTCATACACATTTTCAAACATTGACAGCAGTCCATCCCTTGGTACCCACAGTCACACATTCCCAGCAGTTTTGGCCATGCGGGCCAGCAGCTTGTTAGGAGCAGGAGAGGGTTAAGTGGTCTTGCTTTGGGAAAGCTCCTGGCTTGTAAGGGACTAAAATATTATTTCTTAAACAGCCTATAGGTGGTTCACTGTAGAGACTACCATGTAGCGACTACCATGTAGTTCCTCTAACGGCCTAACGGGGGTTCACTATAGATTAGCATGTAGTTCCTCTAATGGCCTATAGGTGGTTTGCGTTAGAGACTAGCATGTAGTTACTCTAATGGCCTTTAGACAGTTTAGGGTAGAGACTAGCATGTAGTTCCTCAAGCGGCCTGTAGTCAGTTCACTAGAGAGACTAGCATGTAGTTCCTCTAACAGCCTCACGGTGGATTTCATTATCGTAAGGCTAATAATTTCTTTCATTCAGTAAGATCTCATTGGCTAGTATATCTCCATATTATGTATTTTGAGAGGTGACATTTTATTTGATTAGTTTACTATCAAGTGATCAAGACTCTAATTGACTTCTGCTAGGCAGCTGTTCAAAAACTTCAAAGATGCCAATGATGGATTGTTTCTGCTGCAACGTACTGGCCTGCTAGTTCCACTCAGGGAGAACGATCTTCTGTTGCCTCTTTTGCTGTTTGAAGGAATCTATTCCAGTATACAACAAACAAGTTAACCCAGTAACATGTCAGCCTACTGTGTTGTTCTTTCAATATTAAATCACTCTCAAGGACTTTAATGGTCTTCGAGGGAAAAGAAGGAATGGAAACTCTATCAGCTTATTGATCATGGCTCATAATGTGCTATCAAAGAAGTCTTATCCATGATCCAAGTAAAGTGGCAACAGCTTTAAACCCTTATTTTATTGAGTCGATTAATGAATTGACACTGAACCTCCCTGGATCTAGCAACATTACAACTCCCATAAATACTGGCCCATTCTGACTTAGTGTTTCTCATACATAGACCATTGTGTGGCGCGGCGCCACAGAATCAACATCGAGCGCCACGAATTGATTCTGTCTTTTTTTTTTTTTTTTTTATTGTATTAAAAAATATATATATATATATTTTTTTTTTTTTTCAATAACGCGATTTGGAAATCTAAAAATCGTTCCGTCCATTCATCTCTGCATAGTACTCGTTCTCCCTGTCATTCACACACACACACACACACACACACACACACACACACACACACACACACACACACACACACACACACGGAGCGAGAGCGACGATGCTAACACATGAACCCACCGATGTCACCCGTCGCTTAGCAACCGGACACGCTGGGGTTGATAAGTTACCGGACTACTTTAACTACTACGGAGTGATAATATCAAAGACGTGAATCAGGCAATAAATTCAATTTTCTTGACAGCGGTAATGTTCGGTGTGCATTAAAGTACAGACGGAGTGGACCAATTGCGAACTACTGCAGCTGCTCCAAGTTAAACCCCAAACTAATCGGAAGTATTTATAGCGGACTACACCACCTATTCTATTCCGCAGAGAATTGTATTCCGAACCGATTGAGGCGTATATATATGATACTTTTCTATTCTGATTGAGCTGTTCTTCCACATCTATGCGAATCAGATGTGTCCGCATGTAAACGCAGAGTTACATGCACACTCACTGACGGCCGCGTCGCCGTGTTGCGCTTGCGTCGCCGTGTTGCGCCTGCGCCGCCGTGCTGCGCCTGCGCCGCCGTGCTGCGCCTGCGCCGCCGTGCTGCGCCTGCGCCGCCACCCCCCCCCCCCCCCGCGCACCACACATTGGTCCTTGGTCTGTGGGAAACACATAACCAGCTCCAAAGTATATACGATTATTTTACCCGATTACTCTTTTAGATGTTCCAAAGCACATCTTTGGAACAGCACAATGAGATGGATACTGTTTTTCTAAAAACAAACAAAGAGGCACTCATTTCGCCTATTACCAAGATTGTAAACCAATCCAGGAAGGATTGTATCCAAATGTTGGACAAAAAACTGCTATAATTACACCAGTATTCAAAGCAGGGAACCCCATGGTCAAAAGCAACTAGTATCTTACCAACTAGGGGTGTAACGGTACACAAAAATCTCTGTTCGGTACGTACCTCGGTTTTGAGGTCACGGTTCGGTTCATTTTCGGTAAAGTAAGAAATCAAAATGCTAAATATAAATGTGCTTCATAACATGTGCTTCAAGTTGTTCATAACACACTTTTGTGCTTTTTACAATAGGAACATTAGACAATACAAAGCTAGAATTCTGCTCAAAAATATAAAGATTCTGAAATGTAGAAATAAAAATAAATAACATTGGCTCACTGTTTTTTTTAAAAAATATATATTATCTAATGTACAACAATGCACAATTGCAACAATAAATAGTTTCAAGTTGTTGCTCAGATTATTTTTTACCCCTCCCCCCCCCCCAATCTTTAGCCCTGATGACTTTCACTCAATCTTTATGTTTTTTGCCAGAAAAATCTCCTTATCCACATTATCTGCAGGATAATAATACCCACAATTTTAGTGTACATACGATGTACCCTACATGTTACTCCCGTATACCACAATATACATTTAATGATGGAGTCTCCGGCTTTAGTTTAGAAATGTCAACAATTTATTTGGGATTTAACATAGAATATTTACCATTCAAAATTAATTTAAAAAAAACTTGAACAAGGAAATGTACCATTCAACATCAATACAACCTCCAGCTTTCCTCGTGAGTGCCCGGTTTGTTTACATCAGGGGTCCCCAAACTTTTTTCTCTGGGGGCCACATTATCGTTCCTGACTGTGATGAGGGGCCGGGATCAATCACGTGGGCTGTATACTAGGCTACTACCTGCTATAGCCATAATTTCTAGCACAAAATAGTTCATCATTACAAGTGATTTGCAAAAGAAGTGAGTACTCATGTTTTTTAATTTGAAATACCACAGGTATTTCTTTTATTTTCTAATAACAACCATGTCAAATTAGCAAGGAAAGGTTAGAAAAATATGGTGATTGACAGAAAAAAGGAATGTAGAGTAGGAAATAAAAGGATAGTAAGGAAACTTACTATCCTTTTATTTCCTACTCTACATTCCTTTTTTCCTTCTCTCTGTCTTCATTCTCTTTACATGTGAGTAAACAGGTCAGAGGTAATTGGTGTCTGCTTGGATGATATTTGTGCTGTAGAGGTGATTGGGTGCTCATATAATTGGGTGACATAAGAAATAGAAGAGTGAGGCACACATAAAAAAAAGTGATTTATAACCCTTTGAAATAGGAGATTGAGATGAGGGGCAGTGATCTTTGAGGTCAGCAGTTGCAGTCCCCTCTCTTGCTGCCTGGAAACCTGGCATGAAGGGATGACATTGGACACATTCAGCAAATTACATAAATATGCTGCCTGTTGTTCCTTGTGATGTGATTTTACAAATACAGTGTAGCTGTAGCAAATTAAAAGCTAATTAAAATTAAAATCATTAAAATTCATTAAAAACCTTAATCATATTTAATAAAAAATCATAGTTCTTGTTTACAGCCATATAAAATTGTAATAGTTAAAATCAGTATATTTACCATATCAGTGTGAACTGTGTGCTTGCTTCTGGCTGGTGAGAAGTCTGATCTCTGGGTGTAGCCTAGTGGTTGCCAGTCTCAAGGTTTGATGCAAATGTTCATCTGAGAGTCTGTTCCTCGTGGGATTTTTTATTTGCTTCATGCGGGAAAAAGTCTGCTCGCACGTGTAGGTGCTGCCAAAAACGGTACACATATTCAGAGCATGTTGTTTAATGTTTGGGTAAGTGCCCTCTGGTAGCGCAGCATAGAACTCAAGGAGGCAGTCAGGCTTGAATGCGTCTTTAAGGACATCACAATTCTGCAGCTCGGCTAGTTCGAACTGAAGAGAGGGAAGTGCGTTGTCTATGTCAGCAGCAAAGGGGTTCTGGAACAGACGTATGTCTTTGTTGTAGACATGAAGCTCGCGGAAGCGCCTGCTGAACTCACGCTGCAGCATCTCCAGGGCATCCTTGCACTTCGCGACAGGGAAAGGGGCGGCTGGTTTCTCGGCGCAGTAGCTTTGGATGGCAGGGAGATGTGTGAAGTCCAGCTTTTGGACCTGTCGCACAAGGAGCTGCAGTTTGACCTCGAATGCTTTGATGTGGGAATACATGTCGCAGATGAGATTCCCTTTGCCTTGGAGCTGTAGGTTGAGGTGGTTCAGCAGTTCAGTTGCATCAGTCAAAAACGCGAGGTCCCATTTCCACTCCGGGTCGGTCAGCTCCCGTACCGTTTCACCTTTAGACTGGAGGAAGGTGTAGATTTCGGGCAGCAGGTCGTAGAAACGGCGCAATACTTTGCCTCGACTTAACCATCGGATTTCGGTGAAGTACAACACATCCTGGTAAGCAGACCCCAGCTCGGAGAGAAAGGCCTGGAACTGCCTGTGTTTCAGCCCATTTTTTCGGATGTAGTTGACACAGTGCACAACCACCTTCATCACAGACGCCCACTTCAAAACTTTGCAGCACAGCGCTTGCTGGTGAATCAGGCAGTGGACTTGAATCGGTGGGGCGAGACCTCGTTCCTCGAACTCGCGGTTCAAGCGCCCTACTAGACCCCTCGTTGATCTGACCATGCAAGGCGCACCATCTGTAGTGACACTGGCAAAATTAGCCCATTGCAGACCAAGTTCGCCCACTGTTTTGCACACTTCGTCAAAAAGGTCTTCTCCAGTTGTTGTGCCTTTTAGGCTTCTCAGTGATGCTAGCTCCTCTGACACTTCAAAACTTGTGTTGACTCCACGAATAAAAATCAACAGCTGTGCCGTGTCCTGTACGTCATTACTTTCATCCATGGCTAAAGCAAAAAACTTGAATTCTGCGGCTTTCTCTCTCAGTTGGTCAAACACGTTTCCCCCCATCTCTTCAATTCGCCTCGTCATCGTTTGTGCTGAGAGACTCACCCCACTGAAGACATCTGTCTTCTCGGGACACACCTCCTCGACCACAGCCAGCATCATTGCCTTCCCGAATTCGCCGTCTGTGAACGGCTTGCCGTGAGTAGCCAGTAGGTTAGCTACTTTGTAGCTAGCTCGGACAGCAGCCAAGTTGACCCGGGATTGACGAAGGAAGGCATCCTGTTGAGCAGCTAGCCCGCCTTTCAGACGTCGAACCTTATCATCTCTCGCCAGCCCGCTCAAGCCAGCATACTCTTTGTGGCGGGTTTCGTGATGGCGGCGAAGGTTGTATTCTTTAAACACGGCCACATTTTCTTTACATATAATACAAATGGCACGGTCTTTCCATGGAACAAAAAAAGAATCCTTGGTCCATTGTTCTTTAAAAACCCGACACTCTCTGTCAATTTTCCTCACTTTACTGCACGCCATTACACTGCTGTTCAACTGTAGCCTGATATTCTCTGCGCATGACTTCCATCAGCTTGTCAGGTAGCGGAAATTCGGTCATGAACATACCTCATATAAATAAAACAGACACATATATAATTATATAAAATATAAATGGTTAATAAAAAATATATTTTAGTGTTAAAAAAACAAGATGCAAATGTAACAGATGTCAACCATTATTAGAACGTTAGATAACGTTGCTTTTAAAGCGTGATAGAGGTGCTGGCGATCAGATTGAAAGCTCCACTCTTTGGCTCACGGTCACACATACATACCCTACTGACGGCCTCGAGTTCTAATCTCATGTGACGGAATGAACAGCGTCAACTAAAATAAAATATAAAAAAATAATAATAATAATCCTTGGTCCATTGTTCTTTAAAAACCCGACACTGTCAATTTTCCTCACTTTACTGCACGCCATTACACTGCTGTTCAACTGTAGCCTGATATTCTCTGCGCATGACTTCCATCAGCTTGTCAGGTAGCGGAAATTCGGTCATGAACATACGTCATATAAATAAAACAGACACATATATAATTATATAAAATATAAATGGTTAATAAAAAATATATTTTAGTGTTAAAAAAACAAGATGCAAATGTAACAGATGTCAACCATTATTAGAATGTTAGATAACGTTGCTTTTAAAGCGTGATAGAGGTGCTGGCGATCAGATTGACAGCTCCACTTTTTGGCTCACGGTCACACATACATACCCTACTGACGGCCTCGAGTTCTAATCTCAGGTGACGGAATGAACAGCATCAACTAAAATAAAATATATATATATATATTTTTTTTGTTTTGCGAGTATTGCTTCTTTGGGCCAGTTCAAATGGTGAGGTGCAGAGAGGTGGAGGGCCGGCCAAAGGGGGGTGGCGGGCCGTATCCGGCCCGCGGGCCATAGTTTGGGGACCCCTGGTTTACATGATGTGGGCGCATCTGTCTGCGTCACACAAATACCTGGGGCATTTACTGACGCAAATGAAGTTTAGAAATGTTCAGCGTAGTGTCCGAATTCTCGTTTGTTCGTTCCCTAAATAGTGCACTGGAACACTATATATGGAATAGTGATTGAACGAGTTAATGGGGAACGATTTCGAACACAGCTACGGTGTGCGCAACTGTCCATGTGCGGCCGCAGCATGTTCCACACATGCGGTCCTCTACTTAATATGTCCGTATGGAAACTCGTTCGGTACGCCTCCGCACCAAACCGAGCACCCCGTACCGAAACGGTTCAATACAAATACATGTACCGTTACACCCCTATTACCAACTGTATCAAAAGTTGCTGAAAAATGGATATCCGAAAAGATTATAACACATCTGAATACTTCTCATTGCATTCAATGCAGATTGGATTTCGTAAACATTCAATGAAACAGCAAACTGTTTTCTTCTGTAAAATATCAAGGCTAGACTGGACAAGGGAGGTGTAGTGGGAGCCGTCTACCCTGATCTTTAAAATGCCCTTGATACTGTCAACCATGACCTTTTAATTGCAAAGTTAACAAAGTTTAATTTCTCACCTAATGTGATATCATGGATTAAATAATATCTTGCAGAGCGGAAACAATGTGTGCGTATATCCTCATCGTCATCGTCATCCGCTTATCCGGGGTCGGGTCGCGGGGGGAGCAGCTCAAGCAGGGGGCCCCAGACTTCCCTTTCCCGGGCCACATTGACCAGCTCTGACGGGGGGATCCCGAGGCGTTCCCAGGCCAGTGTTGAGATATAATCTCTCCACCTAGTCCTGGGTCTTCCCCGAGGTCTCCTCCCCACTGGACGTGCCTGAAACACCTCCCAAGGGAGGCGCCCAGTGGGCATCCTTGCCAGATGCCCGAACCACCTCAGCTGACTCCTTTCTAAGTAAAGGAGCAGCGGCTCTAATCCGAGTTCCTCACGGATGGCTGAGCTTCTCACCTTATCCCTAAGGGAGACGCCAGCCACCCTTCTGAGAAAACTCATCTCGGCCGCTTGTTCCCGCGATCTCATCCTTTCGGTCATCACCCAACCCTCATGACCATAGGTGAGGATAGGAACAAAGATCGACCGGTAGATCGAGAGCTTTGCCTTGCTGCTCAGCTCTCTTTTCGTAACAACGGTGCGGTAAAGCGAACGCAATACCGCCCCCGCTGCTCCGATTCTCCGGCCAATCTCACGCTCCATAGTACCCTCACTCGCGAACAAGACCCGAGGTACTTGAACTCCTTCACTTGGGCTAAGGACTCATTTCCTACCCGGAGTAAGCAATCCACCGGTTTCCTGCTAAGAGTCATGGCCTCAGATTTAGCGGTGCTGATCCTCATCCCAGCCGCTTCACACTCGGCCGCCAGCCGATCCAGTGAGTGCTGAAGGTCTCAGGCCGATGATCCAATGAGGACCACATCATCTGCAAAAAGCAGTGACGAGATCCTCAAACCACCGAACTGCAACCCCTCCCCACCACAACTACGCCTTGATATCCTGTCCATGTATATCACAAACAGGATTGGTGACAAGGCGCAGCCCTGGCGGAGACCAGCACCCACTGAGAACGAAACTGACTGGCTGCCGAGGACGCGAACACAGCTCTCGCTTTGGGAGTACAGAGATTGGATGGCCCTGAGGAGAGACCCCCTTACCCCATACTCCCGCAGCACCTCCCACAGTTTCTCCCGGGGGACCCGGTCATACGCCTTCTCCAGATCCACAAAACACATGTAGACCGGATGGGCATACTCCCAGGCCCCCTCCAGGATCCTTGCGAGAGTGAAGAGCTGGTCCGTAGTTCCACGTCCGGGGCGAAAACCGCATTGTTCCTCTTCAATCTGAGGTTCGACGATCGGCCGAACCCTCCTTTCCAGCACCTTGGAGTAGACTTTACCAGGGAGGCTGAGAAGTGTGATACCCCGGTAATTGGCACACACTCTCTGGTCCCCCTTTTTGAACAGGGGAACCACCACCCCGGTTTGCCACTCCTTTGGCACTGTACCCGACTCCCACGCAATGTTGAATAGGCGTGTCAACCATGACAGCCCCTCAACACCCAGAGCCTTTAGCATTTCTGGCTGGATCTCATCAATCCCTGGGGCTTTGCCACTGCGGAGATGTTTGACTACCTCAGTGACCTCCACCAGGGAAATTGACGACGAAACACCATCAACCTCGAGCTCTGCCTCCAACATAGAGGGCGTGTTATTCGGATTCAGGAGTTCCTCAAAGTGTTCCTTCCACGTCCGACAACCTCCTCAGTTGAGGTCAACAGAGTCCCATCCTTACTGTACACAGCTTGGATGGTTCCCCGTTTCCCCCTCCTGAGGTGCCGGATAGTCTTCCAGAAACACTTTGGTGCCGACCGAAAGTCCTTCTCCATGGCCTCTCCGAACTTCTCCCACACCCGCTGCTTAGCCTCCGACACGGCAGCAGTTGCCCTGCGTATAGGTGATCAAATTTCACAAATAGTCAGAAACTGTGTCTGTGTTCCACATGGCTCTACTTTAGGCCCCTTATTGTTTACTTTGTACATAAATGACCTTCCTGATGCTTGTCCACCTTCTGTATCTTGTCAGATATATGCTGACGACACGGTCATCTATTTACATTCTTAAAATAAGAAAGGCGCTGCAGAGGAACTATCGGCTGCCATCGTTAATGTTTCTAACTGGTTGACCAGTTCATGTTTACTTCTCAATATTAGTAAGTCTGTATGTATGTTTTTTTCAAAGTCTGCAAATAACGATCCTGAGCCGGCTGTGTTAGTAGCAGGGAGAAAGTTATTATTTATGAATGAATGTAAGTATCTTGGTATAATGATTGACTCAAAAATCACATTTAAAACTCAAGTGAAAAAGGTTTTGAATTCAATCAAATTCAATTTAAACAATTTTATATATATATGGAATCATTTAACAACTGAAGCATCTAAATTGTACATGCATGCCATGATCCTCTCACACATAAATTAATTCCTCAACAGCTGGACCCAGACATCAAGAACTACTTTGCAATCATTGGGAAAAGTTTATAAGAAAGCTTTGTAAACACTAGATAAGAAATCAAATGCTTATCACCATTGTAACATTTTAGCAAAATATGTTTGCCTAAACTGGGAAAACATGATCACGTTTGCTGATATATTACTAGCATACAAGATCTTCAATGGCTTAGCCCCAACTCCACTTAGTGAGTTCAACAAACAAAATCAAAATACATCGAAAAGATCTTCTGTTAGAGGGGACTGCCTTCTCTTATCGTGGTATTGCTATACTAACCTCCTTCTTGTCTGCGATTGTAAACTTACTAACTGTTTATGAGTTCAATGTTTAACCTTTTTTTTTCTTTTTTTGTTATTCTCTTCACTTTTAATCCTTTTATTCTGGCATGTTACATTACGTCTTTGACATCTTTGTTTGTGTCCTTGTAATATCAATGTCAATCATCTGTCTAACTATATGTTGTGCTTGCTGCCAGGGACTACAGATGAAAAATAGTTTGTATATCTAAATCTGGTACATTCACATGTCCTATGCAACGGACATGTCGATTAATGTACACTGTCCCTTTGAATAAATGAATAAATGGATGACCTCCGCCCCACTGCTGGGTTGGGCCTCACTGTGTAAGCCAGCCAGCGGTGAAATCCAGGAGAGCAGTGAGGCGCTTTGTAGCTCTTCAGCCCTGCTAGCTCTGTGATCACCGCGTCGACCGATCGTCCTCCACCTGTGTCTTGGGAGTGGAACATAATGGGCTCTTAATTTTTGTAATGTGCCTTACCAATCCACCTCATCTCCATTTAGACTAGCCATTTATTGATTGTTTTACCAAAAGTGTGGTGTTGGTATCGACATTGAATACAACTGAAGTTTGTTGAAACAGAACTGACATTTGGGGAGTACTTAATGCTGGGCTTTTTTTATTTTAACCTTTTAGGAATTACATGCATCTTTGGGTACTGAATCCAATATGAAAACTAAGCCTGCAGGTCAATCCCCTTAAAGATCGCTTTTGGCTTGGTTTATTTGGACCAATAGATCCATCAACCTGCTGTGACCCGTAGACTAATTAGTGTGATTCAGGCAGCTGCCTTAAGCCCCCATCTTGTGTCAAGAACATTTTAAAGTACTCTGGGCTGTCTTTGATTGGCTTGGAGCGAACCTTTGGGATTACATGAGCACAATGGTGTGGAATGAACTGCAATAAACAGGATTTAAAGGTACTGTGTTTTGGCATTCAAATCACAGCTTACTGGGAGCTCGAAGGACGAAGTGTCCCTTCAGACGCAGGCCTCGGGAGAAGGGTATGCATGTATGCAAGTATCCTTAAATAACATGCAAACAACATGTATCCAGGTTAAAAAATCCCTCTGAATGTTGCGTTTTTACTAGAGCTGTCAAGCGATTAAAATATTTAATCGTGAATAATCGCATTAATGTCATAGTTAACTCACGATTAATCGCAAATTCTTTTTCTATGCTAAATATCCCTTGATTTTTTTGTCCCATAATTCTTCTCATTTTAATTCTCTTATCAACATGGTGTAGTGCATCGGCTTGCCTTGTGCAAATGATTTTTTATTGATAACAACATTGGCATATACTGATCAAAACAGGACGATACAAAAAAAAGCCTATAGTGCAATTAAACGACTGCTTTGAACAAATGTCATTTGAACATAGCAGTCAGGCTACTGCTTCTTTGTTTTGAGCCAAAGAAAAAAAAAATATATATCTTTTTTTTTTCTTATTTTTAAATAAAATAATTGCGTTAATCGCGCGATACATTTTTTTAACGCAATTAAAATTGGTTTGCGTTAACGCCGTTAATAACGCGTTTAACTGACAGCTCTAGTTTTGACCTAAAATCCACTTCCCAAGAATTTTATATCCCTGAATTATTTGACCTGGCAAATGGTCAAATCCATCTGCCATTGGCTGGTGGATTTTGTCCAAACATGCATCACTTAGACTGAAAACTAAAGTATGGGACCAGAGTGGGTTAACAGTGATGATGTACTGTGATTAAAGGTGAGTCAGAGACAGGCTGTGTAAGAATCAATCCAGAACTGCTTCTCCTCATTTTTTGAATCTGATATGGTCTGTTTTACTCATTAACTGGTATCTAATATTATTTTCCACTGATGGATTTTATACTCTTGTGCAGAAAAGCTTATGTCAAATTTCTTATGAAAAAAAATGGCTTCAACTATGTTGCCATGGAGACAGGCAAACTCACTCACTTTTTTGAATGCGAGTTTGCCACACCCTATCTGGAAGTGACGACTTGGTTTAAAGCAAACTAGCTAGTTAAATTCAATCTGTTCTGTAGAAAAAAGCCACTGAGCATCTCTTATCTCTGCTCTTACACAACTAAGAGACATAATGGGTACGATGCAATTATTATTAAGCCCTTAGGTGAACAAGCTGAAGTGTGTTTGTGTTGTATTTTATTAAACAAGAAGCAAAAAAGGACGCAGGCGTCCTTTTTTGGACGCCTGCAGGCAGCATATTCTTGATGCTGCCTGCATGCTCTGGCTGCTTGGGTGCATGTGAACATCTAAGCCTATCAAACAGACTACACCTGAATCACATGGCATCCATTATACTCAACACTAGGGATGGGGATCATTAATATTTATTAATATCGATACCATTTTCGATACTCCTTAACGAACCGAGTATTTATCGATACCACTATTGATACTTTTCTATTAATTGGTGGAAACACAAAGCGCTTTTAGTGATGAGGAAAATATTTAGGATATAAATAATTGCATTTTAAATGAAATATGTAATTCTTAATAAATATTGACATCAGTAGTTTTAGTTATGTAAACTAATTAATTAACTAATTAATTAATAATAAGAGCACTATACACTTCTGTATTAGTAATACAGCAACATGAGTAATACAGTATTACTCATGTTTCTCACCAATGTTTCACTCACTCATGTTTCTTTATGTTACATTTCAACGCATCATGATAACCGAACAGTCGTTTTACTGAGCCAACCTCAACACATCATCACACATCATCAGCACATCTGAAACTTTATTTACTTTTTAGGTTAACTAGCTTGTATGCTGCTGATTACAACACCGATTTCACAATTGGATTACTATTTTTAACTGACGGGACTAGCGACAATGTCTGTGTGTGCGATTACCGCTCGTAGTTTGAGTGGATGATTAAGACGGGCCTGTCTGTGGTGCGACAGGAGAAGGAGGTCTTTCAACTCGGAGACAGTCGAAGGTACTGCATTGGGTCTTTATTTGATGCTAATGTGCTTGGCCATTGAGGTTGTGTTCCCCCCTTTACAATAAATTATTTTGCGAGCAAAGTTGACCATTCAAAAACATTGGTGGACACGCTGCAGTGATTGGATTGATTTGATTTAAATGCTGTGACGCGACTTGAGGGACACATTACGTTACAGGACCTACGGGACAAAATAGAAACAAAAGAACGACGGGACTCGATAGTGGTATCGCTAAGCCCAAACGTTAATCTAGGGCTGGGCGATATATCGATATTTAAAATATATCGATATTTTTTCAAACGCGATATGAAACGAGACCATATCGTCAATATCGATATAATTTAATTTGCGTTGAAATTACAGACATTACATTTGTTCCAAATAACACCAGTTTCGAACCGCGCCTGCCGCCTGCTATTTCGTAACTCTGCTTATGTCTCTCCCGCTCTGCCTCCGGCTCACACACAGTCTCTGCCTGCCCCCCCCCCCCCCCCCCACTCCACTGACTCACGTCACTTTTTGAAATCGCGAAACATGAGCCGTGTTCGAAATCGTTCACTATTCATTTTAAGTGCACTATATTGTGCATGAAATTAACCACTGAGAATTCGAACACCACTACAAAATGAGGAGCACCCTATATAGTGCACTATATCCGTGATAGGGAACGATTTCGAACACAGCTATGGAGTCCGCCTGCACAAGCAGCTCCGAGGAGCTTGTTTGCAAGCGAAAAACCAACGGCTCCATAGTATGGAAATGGTTTGGTGTCTGACGAATTACAAAATCACGTAATTTGTAGAGAGTGCTTAAAAACTGTCGCAACCAACGGGTTGCAATTCTGTGCATAATATTCCGGAGGTGCACACAGCTTTTGGCCGTGATATTATATATTATAATGTTCTCAAATATGAGGCGGAGGCAGTGTCTAGTCCACGGTTTATTCAACCATCAAACTGTATTAAATTCTGAACGGTAGGAATAGTAATTGTAAATCGAAACGGTAGGTAGGTATAGTAATAACGGTAACTTCAAGGTTTCTCACTCCACGAGACCCAAACATTAAAGGTCCCATGACATGAAAATCTCTCTTTATGAGGTTTTCTAACATAAATATGAGTTCCCCTAGCCTGCCTATGGTCCCCCAGTGGCTAAAACTTGCGTTTGGTGTAAAACGAGCACTAGCTGCTCTGCTCGCCTTTGAAAAAAACGGAGGCTCAAGCACGCTGATTTGGAATGTCTTTAGGTCTGTCACAAAGCATCTAAGCTCCTCCCCTTACTCTGCCTGGCCCGCCCAGAGACGTTGGCCCGCCAATGAGACACGACAGTGCGAGCGCCACATGTGTGTGTGAATACACACACTGTAACGCAAGTGTTTCTTGTCGGTTCTTTGACGTGTCTTGTATTTCCACAACAAGACTTTAGCGGGGGTTATCTGAGCCATGGTTGAGAAGGAATTGGGGGAAAGGAACTTTGGCTTTGACTCGCTGAAGTACATGAACTGCGACATGCCTCCCGTGTGTTCTAGAATATTTACAGAACACGGCTAAAGGCTATGTGCACCTCGCCATTGCGATACATCCACTGTAAACAGAGCGCATGGTACCGTGGCTGCAAGCTGCTCAGGGCCACATCCCCACCCTCCTCCTTGACCCGACTCGCTCCTCCTCATTTGCATTATAGCTACAGACACCAAAACAGCGCATTTGGGGGAAGCTCAATGTGCGACTGGCTCGGAGTGGCTGTAACTCTGCACCACGGCTGAATTTCGGGAATGTCTTTGAATACTGTGTTAGTTGCCCACTAATACCTATATTAAAGAATACATAAAATAGCATGTCATGGGACATGACATGCAACGCCCCCCCACGCAGTCGTTACGGTTCGTAATATTTCGGAGGCGCACAGAGCTTTTGGCCGTGATGTTATAGATTATAATGTTCTCAAATACGAGGCGGAGGCAGTGTCTAGTCCACGGTTTATTCAACCATCAAACTGTATTCAATTCCGAACGGTAGAAATAGTAATATCAAATCTGCGCACGGAGCGCGCCGCCCCCACCCCCCCCCCCCCCCCCCCCCTCGACAAATATCGATATTTATCTTATATCGATATTCTGCTTGAAGATATCGAGATATGACTTTTGGTCCATATCGCCCAGCCCTACGTTAATCCTTTGAAAAAAGTGGAACCGGGTCCTTGTAAGAACCAGGTTTCGATCCCCATCCCTACTCAACACAGAACCAAACCAAATAGAGTCTTTCCACGTGTCGTCCATCTGCTACGCCACGCTGCCCAGTGCTCTGTTTTAAAGGCCCACTATGCAACTTCGGGCATTTCTTCGCTGTTTTCTTGGTTTTGGCACGCACATTTCTCTACACAGCGCCCCCTACAGCTTCGTAGTAGATATTTTACAACACTGTCGTAACAACTCGTTGACGACCCTTCCCTATGCACTTCTACGCGAGCCATGTGCATTTGTTTTGAAAGAAGCCGGCGAATACGTGGAGGCATGTCCGAAGTAGATGTTCATAAAGTGTAGGCAAGGTTATAAATTTTTTAAATGGTGTATTTGTATTGCAATAAACATAAATACATCATTTTTTATAGTTGACGGGGAGAATTGATATCCTAGATTATAATTGTTTTATCTTAGGTTGAACAGAACAATCAGTGTAAGAGTGTTGGCCAACATAATAATCTAAATAAACAAGAACCTGGATTCGGGGATTCAGTCTGTATCTGGGGGACGAGACAGACGAACAGCAAAACACCCATGGAAACAAAGGTGTTTATATGGTTGCAACCAAGCAAGCTAGAAACATACAGGGCTCACAACAAAACGGCCGAGAAAACAATTTTTACAGGGCTCACAACAAAATGGTTGAGCAAACACATTTGTACAGAGACTATCAACATCAAGAATACCACGAAGACAAAGTTCACCCAAGGCTACTTTCAATTTCAAAAGCAACACGGCCAAGTCGGCGTCTGATTTGCAGTCTTCTTTTTCTTTCAGTTCACGCTATTCCTGAAAAGCTTGCCCAACGTTTACTCGTGTCTGGCCTCTCTGTCGGTCAGTCTCCCTTTTCTCTTCTTCTGTTCATCCGACATTGGGTTTCTCTGTCTCTTTTTAGTCGGCTGATCCATGATGAATGTAACAATCCCTTAGTTACTTGTGTTTATATCGGTTATATCGAGCCGGTTCCGTGTTTGGGGGTCTGTGCCGTAAAGCAATTCGTTACTTCGCGAGACCCGAGACTCCCGCGAGAGTGGGCGGCGGGTCTCCGGCAGAAACATATTCATTTTCTCCGCCAAGATGCGCAAGGGGGAGTCGAAACAACGAACAATCGAACAAAAATGTATAATAGAACCATCGCAATGACTCTTAGCCTGTTATATTAAGGTAAATCAAGCCAAAAGAGTTGCATAGTTCCCCTTTCACTCGTGTCTGATCTCTTTTCTGGTCCATTCTTCTTTTGTTCCACCGACAGTCGCCTCTTGGGTCCCTTATCAGTCGATTGATCCATGATGAATGCAACAATTGCCTCGCAACTGGCTGTTTATATCTAGCCGGTGCCATGTTTGGGTGTGTGCTGTGCCGTAAAGCATTTTCGAAACTACAATCTGACTACATTTTCGAGGATACTTCCGCTGCGTCACATTCGGATTGGCTCGGTCCGAACAGATCAAGTTGCATATGCGCTTTTTCACTGGAGAGGCGACATGGGTAAATGACACACCCACCAATCGACCCGGAAATGGAGGCAGAACCATCAGCATAACTCTCAACCTGCATACTTAATGTAATTTTGGCTAAAAAAGTTGCATAGTGGGCCTTTAACTTATTCAAGCGATAATGTGCAGGTTATTTTTTAACTCGATTTTCTTTGGTTGACTTCAACCGTAGTGATTTTATATTGAATATGTTCATTAATGATGTCAATAATTTTTTTATTTCTATAATATTGATTGAAACTGGTGAGTCCCATTGAAATGAAAGAAGAGACAGAAAACCCTTTGGACACTAAACTTAAAGGAACAGAAAGCATAGAGAACCAGGAGTCCGCTTACTCATCATACATGAAAACGCTCTCACAACACAAATTAGTTATTGCGTTGCGTTCAGTAGTGACAAAATGTTAAACACTGCCCGGTTCGACCAGATTAATTTGTTCTGATCAGCAGGGCTTATCGAGGGACGTTCTGCTCCACCAGAAACTTCTTGAATGCACAGTAGAGCGCAGATTCATTCTACAGAGGATTTTTTATAACATACTAGTTAGGGCTGCAGGATATATCGGCTTTGTACGATATATCGATATAATTTCCAAGGGGATACAAGATTTGACAATATCGTTTATATCGATATGCGTTAAAATGGTCAGTTTCCCCCTCAAGCGTCTACAGCGCTTGCCTTGGAGACTGTGAGCGCGACCCCTCCCCCTCCCACTCTGTCTTTCCGAACGTGCCGTGTGCAAAGACGCCTCATTCCCGCCCCTGCCGCCCCCTCACAACACAACAAGCATGGATGATACCCGTAAAGAAAACAAGACGGTGGCGGGGGACGAAATTGTTTCAAAGAGGAGAAACAACGGCTCCATAATGTGGAAATAGTTTGGGTTTAAAAAAAACAGATGAGCAGCAGCTGCAGGTCATCTGTAGAGAGTGTAGCAAAACCGTTGCGACTAAAAGTGGAAGCACGACAAATCTGTTCCACCATTTACAGCAGCGGCACAAAGTGCAGTATGAGGAATGCATAAAACTATGTGGCTGTGCTGCTGCATCACCGGCCACGACAGTTTCTTCTGCCCCGAAACCAGGGCCGGCGCTCGGCAAATGTGTTGGGGGCGCACTCTGGTGACGCTCTTAATTAATTAATTAAAATATACGAAACCAAACATGTTCCCAAATGGAACGGAGAAGGGAGGGGGCGGGGGATTAAAGTTACGGCGCACTGAAACCCTCACCATAGTACGCAGGACAATGCGATGAAGCCAATGCTCTTAATGGTAGCTAATGTGTGTAACCTACAGCTTTATATTGTTTTGCATAGGTGATTATTTTGTGAAGGTGAAAAACGTCCCTTTTTTTTTTTAACATGTTCATTCAATTCTGTTGAAAATAACGATACAAAATCACATGTTGCAGTCATACTGACCTATGTTTTAATAAAAGTGCTAGCAACATCTCACATGTGGCTTTTGACTTACAAAAAAAACATCTAACCCACCCTATAGAAAATATCGAGATATATATCGTATATCGCCATTCAGCCAAAAAATATCGGGACCGCGACCCGACCCCGGATAAGCGGATGACGATGAGGATGAGGAGGATTTTTCCCATATCGTGCAGCCCTAATACTAGTTCTGATATTACTCTACAAGCCGAGCACAGGTCGACTTCGTCATAGCGCTTTGCCTCCTGCCCAGTAACTCAACGTTCACCCAACATCAAGTGGAAGACATCTCAAAAACCTTCACCACTCAGTAATAAGGATGATCAGGCGTTTGTTACTATAATCCAATCTGGTCCGGGTCGCTGAACCCATTGTTTGCTTAATACTTTTAAGAGGCGGTTGACTGCGAAACTGTTGATGTTTTCACTGTCCCGCTCCGCTTTGTTTGCTGATGCACCTGAATGTTCATCCTTTTTCTCTTTCAAGCATCTTCAACATGCTGACGCGTGCACACATTCCACCAGGCAGACCGTTGAAAACATCAGGGGTCTCATTTATAACCGTTGCGTACGCAACATGTTGCCACTCACTCTGCTTTTTGTTGTGGGCGATCCCAATCCCGTGACCGCCGATCAAAACTACTTTTCTGGCCTCCATCTCACCCACAAGTGTCTCCACTTCAACCTCCTTGAAATTTCGCTTTTTTGCTTTTCTCAGTACTTCTGCCATTGTCTCCGACAAGACATAATACTTGCATCTGAGTCTGTTTTATATGCAGATCGCATTCATGAGGTCATTTGCATTGACCATTTATGGTTAAAAAGGGGCGTGTGCAGGGCGGAACGTGAAGCTGATTCCGCTGCGCACACTTGTAGGCACTCTGTGATTTATAAAGCAAAGATTGCGTACGGTTTGCGTGCGCAGGGTTTTATAAATCTGATTATTTTTTGGCTCACGCAAAACTTGGCTTTTGGGCGTACGTACACTTTTAGTAACGATCCCACGCAGTTTTAGAAATGAGACCCCAGGTGTTTTGGAGTGGAACCCGTCCTAAAATATATATTTTGAAGTTCAGATGGAGTATACGTGCTTTCAGTTTATAGAGAGAGTTCTGATGTTAAGTTAGTTGAATCGCCTGATATCAGCCTAGGAAAATTCTAATTTCGATTGACGCTTCAAATTGTCAATTTACGATCAGATCCCAGATTGTCACAATCCTTAACGCAATACTGCTGCATCCCAGACCTTAGAGGGGAAAGATGAGCCACACCCTCCCTCGCATCTTCCAGCGGCCACTCACAGCCGTTGAGGAATGGCCCCATAATTATTCATATGGCCATTGCCCACTGTGCATTTTGATGGCTAAGCTCGGGGTCACAATTAGATTCAAAATGGATTTTTCATTCAGGGATGGGGGTTAGGTTTACTATTGTAGCGACAGTTTTCCTATAAAGGCCGCTAAGAGGCTTAGGTGGGCTCCAGGCAGTTACGCGTCCTTCAATGAATCCAAGTCTGTTGATATTGTTTGAGAGTTTATTAGAAGACCGAATGACAACTGATGAATGAAAACCTCTAGAGGGTAATGAAAACAAATAAATAAAAAATAAAGTGATGACGATGACAACGCTAATGAGGGTTGTTACTGACGGTAGTTTGACAGTAAACAGAAAATATAATCAGGAGCGCCACCAACCCCCTTTGTCTCTTACCCCCGCCTGCCTGAGTGCCCCGGTATATAGATTAAACGACACCCATGTGTCAATCAAACGGGAGTGACATGAACCAAAACAGTGTGAGTAACCCTTCAAAATAAACAATAAACAAACAGACCAAATATGCATTTTGGCCCCTACATTTACAAATGTGAGGGTTAGGGTGAGGGTTAGGGTTAGGGTTACTGGTGTGATGTACGGGTTGATGGCCCATTGCCCCTGGATGGTGAAGAAGAACCAGGAGCCCAAGAAGCTCAATCAGACCAGAGCAGCTCTAACGTGGGCCCCACCAGGGACCCATGTGTGTCCATGGTGATGGAGCTCATCATAGCCCTGCCCATTGAATCCCCTCTCCCTCTCTAGTGGGATTCATCGGTGGACACCAGTGTTGTGTTGGTAGCACATTATCTACATGTGTTGTCCGCTTATAGAAATACAATTTCCATGGGAAATCCTAAAACCTCGCAACATGTTGTGATTGCATATATATATATAATTTTATTGATTAAAAGTAGCTATAAATTAGCTATACCACAGGTAGAACGACAGTTAGAATTTGTTTGTTTTAGTCTGTGTGACGGTCCTTTACTCTGAAACCTGTATCGTTGTTGTTGGGCGGAGGAGCAGCGCTGCAGTGTGCCACGTTATCGAGTCCTGCAGGATGAACGAGGAGCCTAATGGGGGACGGTGGGGACGTGTTCCCCGGCTGTCTCGGAGGCGGCCCGGCACCATGAGTAATTGTTGCTGCTACGCTGTTGCTGATTGGCCGGGCGGGCAGGGGTCCGCTGGGAGTAGGGGGAGGGGCAGTAATAATGAGAAAGGAATATTGATTTTGCTCTGCTCACTTGCACAGGCATGGTCCAAGATAATTGATGTGTGTGTTGATTTAGGAGTTCCCTCTGGAATAATGTGTACGTGTGGGTAATAATGTAAAGGTCTTTTGCAGCTGTGCATAACGTAAGACATCTACACTTAAAGTGTAGATGTTTTACTATTCTGGCTGTTCCACTAAGTGTTCTGGCTGCTCCACATTCCAAGTGTAGGTATTGTAAAAGCCCCAACCACAAGCCATTTAAATGCTTTCCTCTCAAATCAAGTGTTGGTTTGAAATACCAGGTCTAAATGGGGGGGAGAAATCTTTGGCTTGAACAAGAGGATCGGCTCACATACCCAGACGTTTGCTGGTGCAAATGTCAACTTGGTTGCAGCACAAAAAGGAAAAAAACAAGAAGTGTTTGTGGATGTTTCAGAAGCACCCGCCTCTCCTATCAACAAGCTCGCCGCTCTACCAGAGAGAGCGACACTCTTAATTGTCTTCTGTCTCACTGAACGACTAAACCCAACAACTTCAGACTCCTAAAGTATAAATTATGTGCCTGTCTGTCTGCATTTGGTCTGTACTATGTGTTCGTTCAGCATGTAGCTCAGGAGGTACAGCTGGTTTGAAGTGTTCAGATGCCTCCCAATACTAGCTGCAGTTCCCTTACCATGTATGCAAACACACATGCAGACAGATGGATTCATTGTACCAATGTGTAATTCCTTCAAGATGAAAAAGTTGCTACCCTACATATTAATTCTCTCTCTCTCTCGCTTTCTGTCTCCCTCTCTAGTTTGCTGTTTTGTTGTCCACAAGAGGTGCCATGAGTTTGTGACCTTCTCCTGTCCCGGGGCGGACAAGGGTCCCGACACTGACGTGAGTACCCCCCCTCGTTATGAGGCTTACCTGACCTGTTGTTGTCCATCGTTAGGAGGCTAACCTGACATGTTGGTTTTTTCATAGTGGAGCACCGTTAGGAGGCTAACCTGACCTGTTAGTGTCCACCGTTAGGGGGCTAGGCTGACGTGTTGGTCTTCTCATAGTCGAGCAACGTTAGGAGGCTAACTGCAGATCACAGTAAAAATGTAATCAGTGGTAATCCCAGTTTGATATGCAAGCACATACACGTGATCCAAGCCGGACCAGCAGATGTAAATACAGACTCAGCTTGCCCTCCGTTCCTAGGTAACATCAATCAAATACTCGGCACACGGGACCAAACGCCCCTTGTATCCAGCAGCATGAACACAGAGTGCTGCTCCCTCTGGTCACCTTGTGGTGTGGTTTTGTTTTTTAAGGGGCCTGAGGGGTGAGGTGTGACTTCCTCTGCTTTTGACATGACTCCTTTCTAGGCGGGGGTGGGGTAGTGTTAGACGTGTCTTGATTAGGGCTATGTAGAGGGCAAATCGTTTGTATGTGGGATGGCAGAACTGGAGTTTGCAACCTAGTTAGACTCATGGCTAGGGTGGCAAAGGGCTGGAAAATATCTGGTCAATTTCCGGAAACTTTCCTGTAAATTACCATGGGAAGTTAAGTATATTTTTTGTTATAAGTAGACACACCATGCAAAATAACACTATAAAAAAACGATTAAAAGACTACAAAAACTTGAAAAACATAATTTTAGCTGATTTATTTCTAAGTAGAACTTTAACAAGTTCTAATTTTATTATTTTATTCTTTAATTGAAGAACAAAAACATGAATTTTGAGTTAAATATGCTCTGGTCTCAAAAGTGTGGTCCAGGGTTCTAGAAGTCATCAGTGCAAATGTGATGGAGGAATGCAAAGTGCATGTAGGGGGCGTGGTTTGAGGAATTGAATAGATATTCAAGTGTGCTTGCATGAAATCTGGTTGTGTTAGTCAAGATTATGCTACAATATTCCTGTTTATTCCCATAAATTAAAAATTCTGGAATTTTGCAACCCTAGTCATGGCATTGTCAGTTGACGGTGGACGCTTCCTCACCAGGTTTCGGTCCTTGCACGTTGAGGAAAGCTCTATATTTATGTTCTCCTTTTCATGCTCCAAATTAAAGCACTTCATTGGGCATTGTTGCACGCATGGTTCAGGTTAAATAGGAGAGTTCAGGTTAAATAGGATAGGACCTTATCGTGGTCCAGGTCCTCTGATCCACAACCAGATAATCCTTCATAAAAACACGTCTTGCCAACCAAGGCAGAAGGGTAACACCGCCCAGCCCCCCTTTGTGGTCGTGGTTCGAGGCTGATCGGCTGCTTCTAGTGCTTCTCTGGCTGGTGGAGGATGACCGGCTGTTTCACTTGTTCCTCTGACTGGTGGTTTGAGGATGACCGGCTACCTCACATGTTCCTCTGGCTGTTGGGAGGCTGACCGGCTGCTTCTGTTTTAATGTTTTAATGTTAGATTTATTTTGGTGTCTGCTCATCTGGCCTCTGAATCCCCGGTGGCCGAACAGCAGGAAAGCCTGGCCCTGTAACTGGAGATATGTCAGCATGTCATCAAGGATCACCCGCCTTCCTTTAATAGATCCAGGAGGAGGCAGGCACTAAGGAAACAGTATGGCTAGATGTCCTAACCCAAACAAAGAATATGTAGCAGTATTGCTGCTTCATAGAAATTAATTTAGATGAGATTATCTTTTTTTAGGGTTGTAGGTAGGTTCATAGGTATCCACAATGTTATCTTTATCTTAAGACCCTCCCACGTATTGGTTTGTCTCAAGCCCCTCCCACTACTTGGTTTATCTTAAGCCCCTCCCACTACTTGGTTTGCCTATAGCTTTCTTGAACCTCAAAGATTTTTTTACCTTCCAAAATCCAACACAGATGTTGACCATGCAAACATGTTGTGATTATTCAGAGGATCAAGGATGGCGTGAATTATCTGATCGGATTTCCCTGTCTCAATGGAGACCCCCCTGGTCTTAACTAATGGCCGTGCAGAGATCAAACCGACACTGCTGTATTGGGCAATGGTGTTGAAGACAACAACTCCCATGATCCCACGGTGCGCACCGACGTCATCAAACTACGTCTTGGGTTGTTCATTGAGAGACCCCTGGCGGCAATTCATATTATACCTTTAAAGTCAGGGTAGGCAACTTGGAGAAACTAGCCAGTCAGCTTGATTTTGGAAATCCTCACCCCTCCCTCCTAGTCGACTTTACACAGGCAGAGTGTGCATGGGAAGTGTGCAAGGCAGAGTTTGCACAGGCAGAGTGTGGTGCGCAGAGTGCGTGCAGACTGGGGAGTGTAGGAATCCCACTCTGAGTTGTCCTGTGTAGGGGAGAGGTGGAGGAATCCCCCTCTGAGTTGTTCTGTGGAAGGGGAGAGTTGGAGGATACCACTCTGAGTTGTCCCGTGTAAGGCCTGGGGAGAGTTGGAGGAATCCCACTCTGAGTTTGTCCTGTGTAAGGACTGGGGAGAGGTGGAGGAGTCCCATTTAGTTGTTAACCTTTGAGGTTCCCTCACGAAAGGAACCGTGACATTGATTGTCCCAATCCCTATATGGGTTTTGAGGAACATTGGTAGAGTACGAAGAGGGTGGGTTGTCACTCCGGTGCCCAGGGCCTCTCCCGGCGTGAAGCGGTCCGCTGGCCTGTGTTGTTGTGGACCCAGACATCCAGGTTACAAAGCGTCTCCATTAGGCAGCAGTGCATCAGGCAGCTCAAAGTGTAAGTGAGGGCAGAGCTTTGCAGAACACACCACATCAATAATGCAGTGGGCGTCGCATTTCACCACAGGGACTCTGGAGGTTAAACTGTGTGTGTGTGTGTGTGTGTGTGTGTGTGTGTGTGTGTGTGTGTGTGTGTGTGTGTGTGTGTGTGTGTGTGTGTGTGTGTGTGTGTGTGTGTGTGTGTGTGTGAGTGAGTGGGCCAATTGCATCATTTATGTCCACTTTACTCATATATGACCTGTGACAATCTGCTTTCCATTTTCACACTGATTTTCACTGTTGGAACAACGGATACAGGCACACACGCCTCGTCCAGCCCTGAGAGAGAGAGAGAGAGAGAGAGAGAGAGAGAGAGAGAGAGAGAGAGAGAGAGAGAGAGGAGAGAGAGAGAGAGAGAGAGGAGAGAGAGAGAGAGAGAGAGAGAGGAGAGAGAGAGAGAGAGAGAGAGAGAGAGAGAGAGAGAGAGAGAGAGAGAGAGAGAGAGATGGCCGGGAGGACACAGCGTTGGCAGGTCCTGATATCATAGAGCGTGTCATTTGAGTGAACGGGCCTCTAGTGCTGCGGCTGCCAAGAATATGGGGAGCCTCACGTGCCAAGACCAGCATCAGGTGGCCGGGCAGAGAAACAACTCCCTTCCCCGGGGCCGGTTAGTGGTAACATACACGGAACCTCAAACATGGGCCAGAAGGAATGAAGTCCTCAGTGCCAACCTTTTCTTAATTAGATGCCTTGCTCCAACTTGAGAGCGACTGCCAGCCTTTGGTCAGGGCATCGTTTTCCATGTTTGAACGTACAACTTCCCTTTGTCCATCTGTTCCGTCTCCACTCTGCTCAAGGGCAATGACCTAATGTGGCGAGGGGCATAACCTGGAGCTGACTGCAGCAGACTGGACTCTCCATCCACCACTGCCCTTCACTGCAGGCCAAGAGAGCAGGGACCAGCCACTGGAGCTCTGTATGCCTGAAGTCACTGCCCCTCACAGAGCAGGGACCAGCCACTGGAGATCTGCCTGCCTGAAGTCACTGCCCCTCACAGAGCAGGGACCAGCCACTGGAGCTCTGCCTGCCTGAAGTCACTGCCCCTCACAGAGCAGGGACCAGCCACTGTTGGATTGCAATTTAACTTGAGAGCAACTGCCAGCCTTTAGTCAGAGCATCGTTTTCCATGTTTGAATGTACAACTTCCCTTTGTCCAGCTGTTCCTCTCCACTCTGCTAAAGTGCAACAACCTAATGAGGCGAGGGGCATAACCTGGAGCTGAACAAGAATGGACTCTCCATCCACCACTGCCCCTCACTGCAGGCCAAGAGAGCAGGGACCAGCCACTGGAGCTCTGTCTGCCTGAAGTCACTGCCCCTCACAGAGCAGGGACCAGCCATTAGAGCTCTGCTGCCTTAAGTCACTGCCCCTTACTGCAGGCCCACAGAGCAGGGACCAGCCACTGGAGCTCTGCCTGCCTGTAGTCACTGCCCCTCACTGCTCCCCTCACAGAGCAGGAACCAGCCACTGTTGGATTGCAATTTAACTTGAGAGCGACTGCCAGCCTTTGGTAAGGGCATTGTTTTCCATGTTTGAACGTACAACTTCCCTTTGTCCAGCTGTTCCGTGGTGAGAAAAATGTGAGATAGGGCGTAGCCTGCAATTAGAGTCCAATTGGCCTTGTTTTGAAAATCATACTTTGCTCTGGCTGATACTAGATGGAGCCTCATGGCCACTCCTTCATGACAACCAGACCAGTTCAGGTTATTTAAAGTGGCCTACTGTGGAATCATTAGTGTAGCATCCTGCTTCTACTCCAGCTATCTAACGCTACAAGGGAATCAATCAGATATAAAAGACGAAGGCGATTCTTGGAGGGAACATTACAGTACAATGCGTCAATATGGACAATTTAACTTGTCAAAAGACCTGTATGTAATTATAATTAGGGAGCTAAGCACAAAGTGCGAGGGAACCTATTATAATTTTTTGTTCTATTATTATTCCGCCACATTTGACTTACAATGCCTTAACACTCTTTTTATGAAACTTTCTACAGCTGTAGATGCTGACTCAAGATTAACAGAGAATAAATATTACACTGATTTGCCAAAAGGTGGCACTATAGCAATTGTCCAAAAACGGACTTCCTTTGGATAGATTTACATCCATCTTGAATTTTGTTAAAGGTGCCATGACATGCTATTTTATGGATGCTTTAATATAGGTATTAGTGGGACACTAACACTGTGTTCAAAGACGTTACCGAAATTCAGCCGTGGTGCAGAGTAACAGCCACTCCGAGCCAGTCGCACATTGAGCTTCCCCCAACTGGCTGTTTTGGTGTCTGTAGCTATAATGCAAATGAGGAGGAGCGAGGCGGGTCAAGGAGGAGGGTGGGGGTGTGGCCCTGAGCAGCTTGCACTCTGTTTAGAGTGGATGTATCGCAATGGCGAGGCGCACACAGCCTTTAGCAGTGTTCTGTAAATATTCTAGAACACACGGGAGTCCTGGAGCTCTATATCTAAATAATATCATATAGCCTACATAGATATCTATATCATATAATATATATTATCACGGCCAAAAGCTGTGTGAGCCGATATTATGAATCTCAAACGACAGCGTTGGGTTCTCCGATGTTCCTGGTTCTTCCACGTCCACATCAATGTGAAGTAGACTGAACCGCGACAATGAGGAGAAAGGGATTGTTGCCGGGCAGCGCTTAGGCACCTCCGCCTCCTGCAGCGCAGAGGCGGTGGTCCCTCGGCAGCGGGAAGAGAGGCTCAAGCGGGAGACATTCGCCGCCAACAATCCCTTTCTCCTCCATGTCGTGGTTCATGTTCTTGAGGGAGTCAAAGCCAAAGTTCCTTTCCCCCAATTAATTCTCAACCATGGCTGAGTCTCACTGAGTCCACTACGAGTCTCGTTGTAGAAATACCAGAGACGAGAGTCCGACGTGTTATGCGCCATAACACCAAAAGCAGAACGGTTATCCAAATAACAAGGAAGTGTACAACACTTGCGTTACAGTCCTGGAGCTCTATATCTAAATAATATCATATACAGTGTAATACATAGATATCTATATCATATAGGCCTAATACATATTATCACGGCCAAAAGCTGTGTGATCCTCCAGACGATATTATGAATCACTAATGACTTTGTCGGGTTCTGCAACGTCTCTGGTTCTTCCACTTTCACATCAATCTGAAGTAGACTGAACTGCGCGCTGCCTGCTATCGGCTGCCCGCTGCCGGACGGTGGTGCTTCGCGGGGGTGGTGCCTCGCGGTAACCGGCGGCATTTCGCAGTTCATGTACTTCAGGGAGTCAAAGCCAAAGTTTCTTTCTCCCAATTCCTTCTCAACCATGGCTGAGAAAACCCCCACTACAGTCTCGTTGTGGAAATACAAGAGACGTCAAAGAACCGACAAGAAACACTTGTGTTACAGTATGTGTATTCACATACACACACACACACACACACACATGTGGCGCTCGCACGGCCGTGTCTCATTGGCGGGCCAAGTCTCTGGGCGGGCCAGGCAGAGTAAGGGGAGGAGCTAACTGCAGTGTGACGACATAGGAAACCACATTCCAAATCAACTCCGTTTTTTTCAAAGGCGAGCAGAACACCTAGTGCTCGTTTTACACCGAATGCAAGTTTTAGCCACTTGGGGACCATAGGCAGGCTAGGGGAACTCATATTTATGTTAGAAAACCTCATAAAGTGAGATTTTCATGCCATGGCACCTTTAAAACAACTAAATCCCCTAAGGATCCTAGGTCTGACTCAGACAAAAATTCTAGCACTTATCATCTATAGACCATTGTCTTCAACCTGAACGGAAGTCTAAACAATAAATATTGAAGCTTCCAGGAGCCATTGACTTCTAAAAAGGGTGGTCTTAAATGCATAAAGACTTAAATGCTTAAATCAACATCAAGATGAACTCTCGTGGCCTGTGACTAAAACAGTTGGCCTCCCAACAGTTGCTAGATGGAATGTTTGATTTGACCGGGAATAACTTAGTGGCTGTTGGGCAGCAAAGTTCCAACTTATCAAGTAAGATGAAGTCAATTGACAAAACAACATGGCCGCCTCAGGCTTAAAATCGCCCAAATGTAACTTGACACCAAAAGGCGGGGTTAACTTAACCCAATCATCATCATGAATCTCATCATCATCATGAATCCTTCCAAATTGTCCTGTTCAGATCGGGCCACCATAACAATTAACTAAAAATGCAGATTTTGGACGGCCATATTTCCTGACCCCTTTTCACCTAGAGGCATGACATTTTGTAGCCATTTGTCTCGCCTCATGTTGTGCAAATGTTCCTAGGAAACCCAGAACCTATTATACCACCTAGACATATTATACCACCAGGTGTGAGTGTGATTAGCCTTACAAGCCGTTTAGAAAATCGGCCCCATATGCCATCACTTAGGGCGTGGCCAACTAGATCTGTGGTGGATAAATCAGTCTACCAGCCTACCCAGTTGACTGAAGTAAACGTTGCTCATCTAGGACTAGAGGTCGCTAAAGCGGACGATTGAAAACTTTAAAGACTCACAACTCCTAAGTCTTTAGGATCACCAGATCCAAGCTGAGGCTATTCAACCTTATGCAAGCAAAAAAGGTCTTAATGGTCTTCGTCAGGGTCTTTATGGTCTGCGTCACTGTCTTAAAGGTCTATCAGGGTCTTCTTGGTCTGTGTCAGGGTCTTAATGGTCTGCTTTAGGCTTGGCCCTCATAAATGTCTGCTTGCAGATGTAATTATATATATATATTAATTACATATATATAAATATATATATATGTCTGAAGGAATATGTTGTGGTGGTGTACACGTATTCAGACGTTTTCATACTTAAGAGCTTTCAAATCACTCTGACCTGGATGTATCCCATTGGAAATGAACAACAGCCATATTTCATGGCTTTTAGTTGAACATGATGTTTTGGGATATTTAAGTTTTTCATCAGAGCTTGACCATTCAATTGTGATAGCTCTAGACAGTGGTTCTCAATACCTCGACAAGGGAGCCTCTCCTCTGTGTGTTCCAATGAATATCATCCGCCACCTCACTGCGCTCCAGACTAAGCCCGTCAGAGGGACACGCTGCTCATGTCCAAACTTCTAAGCTGAGAAGATGAATGGATTACTGCTCATCATTTATCATCATATTCAGTGTAGTTTGGATAAAAGTGGTTTTGATTGCTGCGTAGATTGCTACTCTTTCCTCAGGCCCAGAGGACATTATTATCTTGAAGATAGCCTATTTATTTTTTTACTTTACCGTCTGAAAAAGAACAGCAATCAAGACGCACTTTCTGTCTTCTACAGACACTCAAAGATCCTGTTCACCAACAAACATAAGTGACATGACGATGACGAACTGCAGAAAGACACCGTGGTCAACACCGTGACCGTTTGGGAAAAGACAGGAAGTTATCTTACTGCGACAGTACATTGAGTTTCCGTTTAAAAAAAGTTATTGCTTTTGTCGTGCTACAAAACGAGAAGGTTTGCAGTGGCTCCACTGTCCGTCGGTCTGTCCTAGCAGAATAAGATGTTTTCAGTGGCTCCATCGTCTGTCTATCTGTCTGAGCAGAATGAGACGGTTTGCAGTGGCTCAACTGTCTGTCTGTCTGTCCTAGCAGTTTGGGGCTCAGGGTCTGAAGCAGGCCCACAACAGAAACCGTTCCCGAGTTCACACCCCTGAAGTGATCACTCCTTTGATCACTTCATTCTCTAAATCAGAGATGATATGAATTTTGTTTTAAATTGACTGGGTGCAGTCAAAGAACCATTTATTATGAATTTGTCTTCACTTTTACATTATGAACTATGAAAAAATAAATCCCATTCATTTCTATACATAATTATATATATATTTGATTTATATCTAATATATACATGATTATATATATATTTGATACATATATATATATACATATATACATATATATTATATATATACACCGTAATTTTCGGACTATAACCTGCGCCTTTTTTCCTATTTTTCGATTCTGCGGCTTATATAACGGTGCGGCTAATCTATGGATTTTTACAGCTAACGGCCACTCGGAAAATTAGTATTCAAAGCTTAAATCAGTATTCGGAGCTTCGTTTTCTACGTAGACCTACCTGACGTTACCAGAGCGAGGGAGACAAACTATAAATGTCAGCGACACCAAGCAGAGAAGCGAGAGAGGTGGAGGAAAAAATTGATATCTTGTTTCCCTTTACTTTATAACACAACATTAGCGGGATCTCGGGAGGAAAAGTAATACTAACCTTAGCTTAGTTGTTTGTTTACGTTCGCTGTATAGCGCCGCGCCAATCATCTGTGACTGGCTTGCTGCAGAGCGTGAGCATCTTGGGAATACCAGGACAATATAATGGATATAATATGAACACATAAGGCAATCAATATTCGCTATTTGTTATGGATTTATTGTACAAATTCCCTGAAAAGATGCACGTTCCAGGATGAATTGAAAAGCTCCCGTAAGGGCTGAGATGGCAGAGGACAGCTGATTTGGAACGGAACAACAGCTGTTCGCTTTCACAGGGAAAAACGAAGGAACTTCAACCTACTTAGGCCTACTAATTAACGTTAAAAAGCTATTAAATCAAACAAAATGTGCAGATACTGTCAAAATCGGTTCCAGGGAGTGTATAGGGATTATTAAGGTTGTTTTTGATGGTGTTTTTATCTGGAACGAGTATTAGAATATTCGCTCGGAAAAACCAACGAGTATTCAAAGCCTGAAAAATGGCATTCGGGCCAGCCCTAATGGTAATTGAACATTAAAACACCTGCGGTTTATAGTCCAGTGCGGCTTATATATGTACACATCATTCAATTTAGCTGCTGCGGCTTATATTCCGGTGCGCCTTATAGTGCGGAAAATACGGTATATACTGTATATATCATTTTTCATCTTGTGTTGACCATTGTGACAGCGGATGCAGTGGTTGTGTGTAGCAGTGACCTATGAGTTGTGTTGCAGTGTGTATGTGGCAGTGATCTATGAGTTGTGGGGAAGTGAGTTTGTGTAGTAGTGATGTTTCCCCTCCCAGTAGGCGTGTTGTGCGTGTCATGTCTTCCCTCTCATGCCTGGTAGCGTTCAGGCAGAAGTTACTTCTGAACAGAGCGGATCCATCCCAGCGCCCCCTGCCACCGAGTGGAAGATATCAAACAAAATGTCCGCTCTCAGTGATATGACGTGTTGGTTCCTCGTATCCAAAGCACTCCAGGCGGGTAAACACCATTATTTGCACAGTCTCAAATCATAACTTTTCATCATGTTCAACTGTAAACACTGGATACTTTCATATGTCCTGCTTTCTGAATGTGCGTTTCCCCTAAAGGATTCACTCTACTTCTTCGTCTCACCATGCAGGTTTAGACTGGATCGGTCCGGGATGGAGTACAGCTGTTTAATAAGTGATAAATATACTATAAATCAACTATGATATAAGATTACTGCATACCATTTGAAGGTGAAATAACACTCTGACCCTGATTGAATTGTTTATAGTTATCAACTTATTAATGTTAGAAATGTTATAGTAAATGGTAATAGACAAAAAACATGTGACAGCTTTTAGAAAAAAATTCAAACTTATTGAGCATGAAACTATTTAGTAGGGGTGTAAATATCTCTGCTTTCATCACGATACGATATTAAATCGATTAATTGGACAACGAACACAAAGAATATGGGTCTATCAACGGTGGTGCAATTCACGGAACATTCTCCACTCTCTCGGGCACCCTTCCATAAAGTCCTCTCTATCTCCCTCTGTCCCTCTTACCCAGATTGCTCCCTCTGCGAATGCTCTCTCTATCTCTTTAGTTCACTCTCAATCTCTTTAGTTCTCTTTATCTATTTAGTTCTCTCTCTATCTCTTTAGTTCTCTTTATCTTTTGTTCTTTCTATCTCTTTATTTCTCTCTATCTCCTTAGTTCTCTCTATGTATCTTTATTGGTCTATCTAATACAACAGGAAACTCTTAGTCCAGAATGAAACCATGTGACAGACACATATATTCACACACACGCACACGCACACACACGGCACATGTGCCCCCACATCCTTGCAGACAAAAAAGCATAGGTACACATCCAAAAGCATGCCTGTTAGTATCCACATGCATGTGCAGGCCGCCACACAGTTTGTGCAGGGTTAACTCAGCAGAGTTGGCAGCAGTTTCATTACCGTGAAGAGAGGCTAAGACTATCTAACAACCTTTTGGTGAAGAACTCTGGTGAGGATTGGTTAATGATTCAGCTCCTCCTGAATCATAAGATCTTTTTAATTAAATGGAGCCCGGTGAATGTTTTCTGAAGGGCAGGTGTTTCTTCTTTTCTTGGTGTTGTTGCAGCGTCGTCTTCCATTGCCAAGCCTTGTTCGCCCACATGGTTGAAGTTGCAAGCTTCTTCTAAAATGGACGAGTGTAGGAGAGTGTAAGAGAGCTGGCTTGATGATCAATCCTTGAGACAGCCTCCGATTGCCGGCGCACATTGTTCCTCCCTCAGAGGCCTAGGGGTGCTTGTCATTTCAATACAAATTTGCGAGATCAGACGGCAGACCTGGCTTATTCTGAACGTTCCTGAGTGGATCATGGGAGCACTATTCCGAGGACTTGGTGGTCAGGATGCCTTGTATTGGGATCAGACTGCTTAGCCACGTTATAAAGCGTTCCATGGTTACGTCATTAAACCACGCCCATGTCAGCTGATACAGTGCATGCACCAGTCTCCCAGTATGCTTGGCAGAGGAGAGGACTTTGGACCCTTCTGTGTCCCGGTTAATTGGGCCGTAAGGGGTCCTTCTGTTCAATGTGTTCCACATGTATGTAGCGGTAGTGTTGGCACCAGACTAGTAAGGTTGAGAAGATCTTAGAAACGGCCCAAGCACTACGTGAATGATGTGACCTCAGCAGGCACGTGGTCAACATTTGACCACAGCAGGCACCTGACTAGTCCTATTTACCTTATTTATCCAGGACCATCCATGTTTCAGTGGTGATGGATACTATGCATCCATGGAGGATAGTCCTCATGTCAGGCAGGGACCATGTATGGGGCGGGCTTTAGTGAAAAGGCTGGAGGATTCACAGTGTTTCAAACTTTTTTTCTAGTTGTTTGAGGAACCAAGATAATTCCTTGAGGAGCAGTCAATGCAAAATCCGGCATCTGTCCATCATCAACGATGCCTGTCGATCTGTTGATTCCTGGTTGCCATGGAAATGTCCTACATTTCTCCAAATGTGTGAAGTATACTTGGAAAGAGAGAGCACATAATATAAACCCACGCATGTGTGCGTGTGTGTGTGCAAGTAAAGCCCAGTAGCTGTGTGGTCTCTACCAGTTTCTCAAACCATCCAACCCCCCAACGGCCTAGTGGGACATGAGTCCAACCACATGTTATCCATGATTGGATTCACCCCTTGGTGAGCTCTGACATGGTGTCATGGAGTTCACCTGGACCACAATAAGACATAATACACTTGGGTATTGTAGTCCTCATGGGATTCTGATCATGTAATTTCCAGATGATATGGTAATCATGTTGTCATTCCTGGTTCCTAATAAGGCATAGCATATCTGTGATCTGTTACTCAGTAAGGCTCTTGGGTCTCCACCTCACGCACATTCATGTGAGGTGAAGATATGCTCCTTAGTCCATTAACACAGTGAAGTCATTAAGAGCCAAGAGAGCCAAGGTCAACTCCTCATCCCCAGCTGTAACCAGGCTGGGTTATGAAACCTTCCTTCTGCACTGTAATCAAACAACAACCTCTATTTGAAGGCAAGCATGACGTGGCAGGTAGATTGTTCACAGACACCAGGTGCTGATGCCCCCCCTCCCTCTCAGGGATCCACGGCTTAGTGAAAGGCCAAGAGGGACGGGCAGCGATCTATAGGCTAAAAATAGAGAGCTCTGAATGAGCTGTGGCGCCTCACATGGCTTCATGTTGGAGGTACGTTTCCACCTCAGGGTTCCTAACCTCGACCCTGCTCGCTAGGGGCTAGCACTGATGGCTAGAGGCTCCACCGCAGGCTACAGCTGATCACTTTAATAGCTACATGTCTGCATAAAGTTGCAGTGGCTTTGGTTTATAATGCTTTTTTTCTAGAACTGAAGCAAATCATCAACATCAACAAAAGCATCAATAGTTCTGCAACACAACACAAATAAACTGAACCTTAGCAATGATGACTCATTTAATGCCAGCTGACCTTCAGCAGATTGTCATTCTGAATGCAACGGTAGCTTTTCATGCTTTTTTCCCTATTGGATCTTCACAAAGATGCACATGCCTCTCCTCCCAGAACATACATGTAGAACATACCTCGTCACTCTAACTGCTTCCAGAGGGGTATTCCACAAAGCCGGTTTTATCACATAACCGGGTAAGTTAACCCAGGGTTTGCGGTAACCCTAGGTTTTCTGTTCCAAAAGGATCACGGTATGTAGTTGCTATAGAAACATATGCTCTGAATCAAACCTGGTCGGACCAGGTTTTGCGCAGGTTAAGTTTAAAACATAACCCGGTTTTGTGTATTTCAACCGGCGTTCACCGCAGATTTCATGTGTTCACATGAATGAGATGCCCTTTTGATGAGAGAACTGCTGATATCGGAAAGCAAATTATACGTGCAATCCACCGGGAGCGATTGATAAGACCACGGCTCGACATCTTGGCATATCGGATGACTTTTCGCTGGAGTGGAGAGATATAGATTCTCGCGCAAATCTTTAATATGTTTAAATAGCCTTACATAGCCAACACTACCAATTGAGGACCTGGCCTCAGTTCACTCCAGACTATTTGCGTAGCCCTCTGTTTTTTTCAAATGGTAGTTTTATCTAGGCTATAATGTTGGAGATGCTGAGCACATCTCAGTCGTTTCAGATGACCCATCCAAGATTTGTATCGGCCTCCTATCATACAAAGAGCAATATTGTCTGAGTACTATGCCGAGAGCATTTACAACATAAGTATAAAATAGTCCTATACGGACTGCATCCACTGGAGATTAGTTCGATGGTAGCCGGCGGCTTCATTACAAGCACTGATCCATCTTGATCTGTGAAGTTGATGAATTGTCACTTTTAGGTTTTCTACCCAGTTACAAAAAAAAAAAAAGAGAAACATTTGGAATAGTATGCGCTCTGGCAAGCACACGGTTCGCATGTGTTACTTCGAAGGCAAGAAAAATCTAAAATACAAGAAAAAACAAAAACCTACATTCAACCAGTGGGGTATGGCCTCTGACTCTCTGAGGTGGTAGGTACCTCCAGGTACCCCCTCCATGCCAGGGCGCCCTGAATTTATGTTTATTAACACCTCCTCCACCGGGGTCCAAGACAATTTGAAGGCCAGACCATTCTGTCGCCTGTCTGCCTTTTCACGATTGCTTAAAACAATGGCTTATTTAAATTTATACCAATACGATGGTGGGAAAAGCTTACCAGTTTGTATGTTTTTTATACTTCATTTTTATCCTTGATCCTCTGACCGCTTGGAAGCAATCGGAGTACATCTTTTTTTTAGAAGAAAGGGGTTATGTGGTAGGATCTTTAAGAATGCTTAACTGGGATATTTATATATTCATGGCTCAAATATTAAGGATCATGCTTTTGACGTGTAACTAACGCATTTACGCGGTCAGCGATCCGCTGCCAGGCTTTGGTTCTCCGGGTTGCAGAGGCTTTAGCTTTCCCTTTTCTTGTGATAATGTCCTTCTCCTCGTCATAGCTCTCCAGGAGAACCTGGAGTTCCATTTCATTTAAATAAGCGGCCCGTTTCGCCATATCGATCAGGGTTTCCATGATCCATACATCACGTCTTTTTAGGTTTGGCGTAGACGCGCACAACCCTGTGTTAACCAACCCCGAGTTGATTGAACTAATGCATAACCGCTGCTGTGGAACCGAAAACCTCTGGGTTGGTCGGCACAGGGTCAATCAACCTAGAGTTCAGCGTTAACTCAGTGTTTGTTAAACCTCCGTTCGTGGAACACCCCTCTGGTCCACCTTGGGCCAGGTTGCAAATTATACATACACAGCAGACAGGATTCTTCAGTGTATTTATTTAATTGGATTGTTTAAGGTCATTCCCACAGTAATCTTGGCTGGTATAGTAGCCTATTAATGTTTGACTTTTAGTATGGGTGTTTAGCTAGTAGTATCAGTGTTATTCTTGTTGTATTTATCTTTGACTGGTTTTGCTGCAGGTAACCCATTAACCTCGGAACAATTCGGAAAACCTAGATGCCATTTAGAATGAGCAATATATATATATATACATTGAATACATGATCGATGTATAACAGGCTTTATTATTAATTGTGAAAGCTATCAAGACATTTGGCAGTATGCTGTTATACAACATGGCACACAGGCAATAAGAGTTTGATCTTCCCTTTGTGACAACTGCCATAGAGCTGGGGACCTGGCTCGGAGAACTAAACTAGCAATGATAACGTTAGTTGCAGCTGAGCTCGCCATACCGAAAAACAGTCCAAAACCAGAAGAAAAAAAACAACTAGCGAAAAACAGCCATATTAAAAATAGAACAATACAACATGCCCGAAAACTGTGAAAAGATTTTCAGTGCACCAGCAAATCTGAAATCAAACGTGTGGAAGTCCTTTGTGTTTTATATTGGGGAGGGGAATATTGACCAAAGCCCAGGCCTGCTGCTAAGCTTTTGGAGGCCCCAAGCATAATTTGTCATAAATTGGTTAGGGAAAAACATGTAATTAGCCCGAATTGAGTGATAGGGTACACATTTAAGACAAAAAAAATGGTGGGCCTGTTCAAAACAAATTTATATATTTTGTAATATAATAATATAATAATATTATTTTTTAGACACCTTCCTTTTTGGGGCCCCTGCCAGGTACTTGGGGCCCTATGCGCTCTGCATACTCTGCGTATGGGGAGCCTGCCAAAGCCTCACAATTTGTAAATTGTATAGGACAGCAATCTATCTATAAAAAATAAATAGATAGACCTATAGTTCTAAAATGTATCTTCCATTTTTTCCCCATGCCATAAAGAAAAAAATCTAAAATCCTAAAATTCCATGGTCCCTATACCATGTATCTATTTGAAAGTAGGCAATGGCTCTTTTATAGAAGGCGTATTTTAAATAAAACAAACGTAATGTGTTAACATTAAACAAATATTAACTGTATCTATCGGAATGGAACATATCTCATCAAATCGCACCGGATCGTTCTAGTATCAAATTGAATAGCATAGAATCGTTCCATACTAAAATGTATCGTCTGTGAATCGTATCGTTCTGCATGTATCCAGATAAGTAGATAAGTATCATCATTTTATAAAGGAGTGATGCACCACCCTAATATATATACATATTAGGGACTACAGGGGCCGTATTCACAAAGGATCTTAGGGCTAAAAGTAGGTCCTAACTGGCGAATTTAGGAATAACTCCTAAAAATAATGGGCGTGTCACTCTTAAATTTAGGACTCCTAACTTTTTTCACTAAGAGCAATTCACAAAGTATTTTAGGCCTAAAAGTAGCACCTAAGTCTATGAGAGCTTAAAAGTCCTCAAGAGGACTCCTAACTCAGTAAGACCTATTCACAAAGAATCGTAAAATGGCTGCGAAACGAAATGTTAGGGTATTAAACTTGTTGTGGAGTTAGTGCGCAATGCAATAACATCCCAGACTAAAAGGAATAATCAGATTAGTCCCGAAATAAAATGTTTGGCCACACTACGTTATTTAGCAGCGGGGGAAATGCAACTTTGCAATGCCGACGATTTAAAAATATCGCAACCATCAGTCATCCGTGCCACAAACTTTCCTTTGGACATTCAACAATTACACAGGATAAAAGCCAACTTCATGGCAATTGCAGGTATGCCCGGAGTGGTCGGTGCTATTGACGGGACGCACATAAAAATAATTGCGCCATCAAAAGACGAGGACGTGTTCGTCAATATGGATGTTGTTGTTGCAAAGTGGCATGGAGCTTCAGCTACCCATGATTCGCGCATTTTAATGGAGAGCGTACCAGTTGGGTGTCACTTGCTGGGTGACAGTGGCTATCCATGCAAGACTTGGCTCTTGACACCCTACCTCAATCCACAACCGGGAGCACAGTTAAAGTATAACATGTAAGTGATTACGCAGATTACGCTTAGTCCTATGCGTAAAACACATCGTATTGGCTCTTTGACGCTTTTTATTTGTTTAATCCATATTTATGGATTCAGCGGTGCGCTGCTCGGCGGCTGCACTGCGACCCAGTCAGCCGTGTATTCCTTAATGTTTCGTGTTTTGTCTCGGTTTAATGTTTATGTCAAGTCCTTACATGCACGGGAATGTGTAGGATGAGAGCCTTGAAAACCGTTCTGCTTATCCTGCTGTGGACTATCAGCTCCCGTGGACGATGTGGGTCAGTTGAACCTCAGGCTCAAATCAACAGCAACACAAACAGCCGGTGTGAGGAAGCGCCCGGGTTCACGCGTGTATACAGCCGGGATGCACTGCTGTCGCTGCGACCAGAGCCTAATGCCGCTTTTCCACCGCACATGTAGCTCGACTCGACTCGACTCGACTCGACACGACTCGACACGGCAGCAGCACGGGTCGCTTTCCACTGCAAATAGTACCTCCTGGACGTGGGCGGGGTCGGCGGCGTGAAAGGGCCGTGACGTATTTTTGTACGCGACGCAAACAACACCTACGCAACCCACACATGGAGAGAACCACATAACAACAATGGAGGACATCGATAACATTACTATTATTAGCTGGCATGTTGAAGAAGTTGAAGTGGAATATGTTGGCTGCGGCGCTGCTATTGCTGTTACCAGCATGGTTGCCATGTCGCTCTCATGACTTCGTCACACTCTCTGGCCAATCAGTGGCCGGCCGTCTGCCGACATCACCTTTTAGCATCGGCTCAGCCGCTTGGAATCTAGAGCGAGGCGGTACTAAAAAAAGCAGCCACTTCAGGTACCAGATACCATGTTTTCGCGGTGGAAACGCCAAAAATGCGAGCTGAGTCGAGTCGAGTCGAGTCGAGTCGAGTCGAGCTGGTACCATGCAGTGGAAAAGCGGCATAACACAACCAACGCGGGTCACATCTACCCACCAGTGTTGGATAACATCCCCGAGGAGCTGATCCGAAAGAGAAGGAAGCGAAAACAGGGGAGAAGGGGGGGCATTCGAGTTCGACGACGGAGGAGATTCACCCGTCCACCACTACCCTCTATCGTTCTCACCAATGTGAGATCCCTTCACAACAAAATCGCCACGGTACGGACATACGCAAGATACAGTCATGATTTCCGTGAGGCATCACTGTTTGTTTTCACGGAAAGCTGGTTAAAGCCATCAAAGCCAGACTCACTCTATGAAGTCCCTGGATTCACTCTGGTGCGAATGGACAGGGGAGGGGGGAGTGGCTATGGTGGTGTATGTGTGTACATCAATGATCTCTGGTGTCGTGCCTACTCAATAAAAACGAGGATATGTGACGATCCCAATGTAGAGATCCTGGGCATGACTTTAAGACCATTCTACTCGCCCCGCGAGTTTGGGTGCATCTTACTGTTTGCTGTTTATGTCCCCCCGAAAGGGCCGGGAAGAGCTGCACAGGCAGCAAGGACCATCGCTGACTGTGTGCATGAACTGCAACTGCAGTACCCAGAAGCACCAGCAGTTGTCCTCGGAGATCTGAACCAGTGTTTTCTAGACAATGTGCTGCCGGGATTTGAACAATACGTCCAGGATACCACCAGAAAAAATAATATATTGGACAAGTGCTGTGTAAACATTAAAAATGCATATGTAGCCAGGGTTGGGCCACCTATATCGACCTCTGATCATAATGTTGTGTGCATTACTCCAGTCTATAAATCAAAACTAAAAAGAGGAAAGCCTGTGAAGAAAGTAGTGAGGACATGGACAAATGAAAGCAAGGAACAACTAAAAGCATGCCTTGACTTGACAGATTGGGACACTTTTAGTTACGGCTCATTGGATGAAATTACCACAGTCACAAATGATTATATTAATTTTTGTGTAGAGCTTGTTGTTCCCACAAAGGAGATAAAAATCTATCCTAATAATAAATCCTATGTGACCAAAGATATACAAGAAATAATACATGAGAGGAAAACAGCCTTCATAAATAAAGACGTTGGAGCACTAAAATTGGCAGAGAAAAAGCTAAAAAAACAGAATTAAACAAGCAAAATCGGCACATTGACAGCGTTTGGAAGACGCATTCAATTCTAATAATCACAAAAAGAAATGGGACACAATGAAATCTATGACAGGAATGTCATCCCCATCCAAACCTATTTTGACAGAAAATGAAGGTGCCTTAAGCAATGACCTAAACACATTCTTTGCTAGATTTGAATCATTAGATAATTCCTCAAAGTGCACTGAGATACTTAAGGCTGTAATACCTGCCCCCTCAGACAGAATTACCATCACTAAAGAGGATGTGAGAAGGGTGTTTCGGTGTACCAATACAGGGAAAGCTAATGGGCCAGATGAGTGCAGTGCTTTCCTCCTCAAGAACTTTGCATCTGAGCTGGCTCCAGTGTGGCAACCTATATTCCAAACCTCTGTAGACACACACACAATCCCTCTGTCTTGGAAAACCTCCTACGTAAAACCACTACCAAAAATCCGATGTCCAAAAGAGCATAAGGATTATGGACCCATAGCCCTCACTTCAGTGATCATGAAATCACTTGAAAGAATACTGCTACAATATCTTGTTAGTTTAACCAAAGAGAAACTTGACCCCTGTCAGTTTGCTTATAAAAAGGGCTGCGGTACAGAGGATGCGGTCGCCACACTGGTCCACCTGATTACAAAACATCTAGATCAGTTTAAAGACAACTATGCAAGGGTGTTGTTCTTGGACTTTTCTTCAGCCTTCAACACGATACAGTCTGATATATTGGTGTCAAAGATGGTCCAGTTAGAACTGAATCCATATTTGATTCACTGGTATGCATGTTTCTTAACCAACAGAGTACAGAGAGTAAAGGTGAACAGAACCCTTTCCTCAGCATTAACTACGAATGTTGGCGCTCCACAGGGTTGTGTAAGCTCAGCTGTACTCTTCACTCTTTATACTGACAGTTGTCGTACTGAAGAATGTCTGTCTGAGGGTAGGAGCAAAGGACCAGATCAGTACATTCTGAAGTACTCTGACGACACAGTTTTAATTTGTCTTTTAAATAGTTTCAGTGACCCTGGACTGCACCAGCAGAGAGTAAATAAGGTGGTTGAATGGAGTGATAACAACGCTCTCATCATAAACACAAAAAAGACAGAAGAGATTGTTTTTGGTGCACCACTGGAGATATGCAAATCTCCTATTACTATTCATAGTGAACAGATCGATCAGGTATGTTCATACACATACCTAGGAGTAGCAATAGACCATCTTCTTTCATGGAAAGATCAGATTGAATCAGTGTTTAAGAAAACAAAGCAAAGAATCTATTTCCTTCGCCGTTTAAGATCTTTTGGTGCCAGTAGAAGGATTCTTCTTTTGTTTTTCACTTCTGTCATTATGAGTGTTCTTCAGTACTGCAGTACCACCTGGTATGGATGTCTGTCTGTAGCCCTAAAGTCACAAATGTTACAACAACTAAACATTTGTTCAAAGATTGTTGGACAACCACTTCAGGAGCTGTATGCTTCCACGTATGACAACAGCATGCTGAGGTTGGCAAAAAACATCACCTCAAACACTAATCATGTTTTGTATAGTGAATACAGGTTATTGCCCTCAGGAAGGAGAGACGAGGTACCACTTTTCAAGAAGGTTAGACTAAAAAAGTCTTTTGTCCATCAATCGACTTTGATGCTAAACCGGAGATAGGCGAAGTGGTAGACAATGTGCTCTCGACTATCTGTACCCATGTATGTAAATTTGTTGTGTTTCAATGTGTCATGTCAATGTGTGTAATTCATGTTTTCTGTTTAAACATGCAACGGCTGCTGGGTCGCAAGACAAATTTCAGCACTGCTGACGAATAAAGTTCATATCATAACATATCATTATTGTTTACTGTTTTCCTCCATATATGCTAGAGCACACAAACATACACGAAATGTTGTGGAGAGAGGAATTGGGCAGATGAAACGTCGGTTTCATGTCCTCCACGGCGAAATACGCCTCACCCCAGAGAGGGCAAGCACAGTCATCACTGTATGTGCCATTCTACACAACCTCTGCAAGCGGAGGAATATTCCACAGCTAGACGATGATGATGATGATGATGATGATGATGATGATGATGATGGCGATCAACATGACAATGAATTTGGCCGTGTGGAACCGAGTGGACTGGCATTTAGGGATCACTTTGAATACACATTTTAGGTAAACACCTTGGCACAAATCAGTCAACACTTGTGTAGTTCACAACATTTATTTTCTTTTAAATTTTACGTATTTTTATTGTTTGCTTTCTCTCTCTCTTGACCGTGCAGGCTACAACGTCATTATCGTGGTCTGCACAAAATTGTCATCATGCGTGTATTCTGCTAACTGCACTATAACTACTTAATAGGAATTAATTTCTAGCCTAGGCTATTTCCTTGTTTTTCGGTGATTTAGTGGGCTCGTCTGAACAACCAATCTCCGAACTGACCGCTTCTAAACTCGTGCACGAGAGTTGACGTAATCCATAGCAACGGCGCGTCACTCTTAGTTCATTCATACTTTTAAGAAAAAACTCCTACGTAAAATGTTTTAGCGCGAGTTAGGAGCACTCCTAGCGGTAAGATAAAATGCTTTGTGAATACGGCCCCAGATGTCTGAGTTCAAATAATCAACCAATTGTGAGCAGTTAACATGAGTTTATTATCCACAACTAAAAAGGATTCAAACAGGGGCTATATGGGAGCACAAGGGCTATTCCAGGGGCGTTTCATTCTGTTTGCAGAGGCGTGACCTGGGAGCTGGGCTGCTGAGCTGTTCCTGTACTCCACTGTCGGCCTCTTGAAGTACTTTAGAAGGCGCTCCACAACGGACCAGGAACATTTGTCATCCTCAACAGTGAAAGAGCCCAAAAGCTCTCTTTTTATCCGGGGTGTGAAGATGAAGCTGTGAGGACTATGATGAGAGAAGAGCGCAGAAGAGGAAAGGTTGTGGAGGGGTGGAGAGAAAGGAAAGTATTTTCCACTGAATGGCTGTGTGGCAGGGGGAGTTATCTTCAAAGGTTTGCCTCTTTTCATCTCTAACTTGCTCTGTCCTCTCCCTGTCCACCCCTATCTCTTTCTTTACCTCCCCTTCTCCAAACCGTCCATTCTCTTCTGGGTCATATGGAGTGGAACGCAAGTAGTGACATCAAAATAATACACACAGCTTGCCCATAGAAACCTGCAAGGAAAGCTGAATATCTTTTTATTGTACCTGCCTGTCCTTGAATGCCCACTTACCCGGAAGAGTTTGGAACTGACTGACACAAAATGGAATGCATGGTAATGTTTTCAGTAGATATTTATTTATTCCCAGCAAATCACTCGGCTAGGCAGAGTGAGTTCTTGAGACCTTTATGTAAATTGCTGTTCGAAGCAGTGCTCTGAAGTAAGTACTTTTGCATAAACATTCCTTTTTTTGTTGTGTACACTCTTATCCGGAATTAGTTGACCTACTATTAAATCAATTGGAAATTTGTGGCCTTAAACCATTGCATTTTTACAGAAGGTTAAACTAAACAGGGTCAGTTGTATTAACCTTAATTAGATTCAGTTGAGTAAGTAGTAAACAAGTTAGTCTTTACCCAAGATAATTAGTTCACATATATTTATTTAAATGTGTAATTTGCATAAAAAAAAAAAAAAAAGCCAAGCATTGTTGTTAGCATTTAGCTTCTACCGGTAGTGCACCCGGATATTTAGCCAGCACCTTAGCCTCTAGCCATACAAACGGGGGTACTCTCAGACAAACGCCCTATAAATAACAATTGTATTTACAATCGATGAATAATTTTAGTGTAACAGAAATAATGGAACCTTTTAAGCTTATATTGTGTTTCTCATCTAGAACGTCCTCACGCTCGAGCCTCAACTTCAATGAAACCAACTGGAAATATACTAAGCGCGAATAGAATTGAACCTAAACTGTGATTCTGTTATCTCATACAGTTGAAGATAACAGTCTGCAGATTTGTTACATGTTTGAATGAAGTTAACGGTTAGAAATTGACCAAGTAACGAAGTCTGAAGTAATAGAAGTGTTCCAAGCTTATCTTAAAAGGTGGAAAATTATGGAAGGAGATAGCTCCCAAAGTTTATAAAAAAAGAAAGAAAGATAGAATAAAACTTAAGAAAAACAATAGTTGAACCCTGCATGCAGCACTCACCTTATGATATTCTTTATTGGGTTTGAGACTACCGTAACCTGAAATACTGCTTATTCAAATGGTATATTATGTTTGTAATCTTCCAAGCGAAATCTCCATTCTCTTTTTGGGCACAATCACAAGCAGAGTGAAATGAGAGCAGACAGATAATCTTCATTTTGTTAGATCGATGCCAGAGACACATTGTCAACCACAAATCTCAAGCTTCAGCGAGATAAGTGCTTTATTCCCCCCTCCCTGCAAGACACGCACGGACGCACAAACAAACGCACGCACGCACGCACGCACGCACGCACGCACACACACACACAGATTGATACATACTTTTGATAGAATCACACGTTCACACATGATTGGACAGAGAGGAAGTGGGAGTGCTATATATAGGCGTGTTAAAGTACTCCTGAACTGAACGCTTAACCTGTGCTGCTGCTGGCCGGTACCTCTGCTGACAGCATGCAGCTCTTGCTCAGAGGAAAGTGACAAAGGAGGAAGGGATCGTGTGGTGGAAAAAGGCCTGTCAGGTTGGGAGGTGTTCTGAGATAATAGATACAATTTGTGATAATATATGTTAAGGAAAACATGAAGTGATGGAGCCCGCCTCCCTCAGATCCGCTGGGCTGAGTCTGCATCTGGAGCAGACAAAGCAGAGTGCAGGAGAGAGGCTGTGGGCCTTCATCATGACCTCTGAAGCTCCACATTTATGTGCAACGTCCGCACTTCAAATGCTTCTCCTGCTTTCAAGCGGAGAAATGACGCACATGAAACAGAGATGCTAAATAGCTGTCCATGCCTACCTGGTCTGGTGAAAGAAGGAGATGAATATAGAGGAGGAGAGAGAGGGAAAGAAGCCTAAACCAGGGTATGGAGAACGGAGACGGCTTCCTACTGCAATGGGAGACATGAAAATTCAAGATCATGACTTTAATCATATCCAGAACTCATTTAAGTCTGCTTCATGCGTGGGAGGAAAGATCGAAGTGGGAGGTCACTTTGCTATTATGATGGTGATGTTATATTATCATTTATGAATTCTTAATTAATAGTTTTTTTGTACATTTTTCAGATGCTTTGGTTATAGTGTTTCATCAAAGGAAGGAAGAAGGACAGAAATAAAGAGAGAATGTGTAGTCTGCTTCTGCAGAGCTTTCATGGCCGTATCATAGGGTGTAGAGCGGGTTGTGACACAGAGTGTTCTATATCATGATCGTATCACAGGGTATAGAGCGGGTCCGGAACACAGAGTGTTCTCTATCATGACTATCACAGGATGTAGAGTGGGTCATTATACAGAGTGTTCTCTATCATATCCGTATCGCAGGGTGTAGATCATGTTTCTGTCCATGCCACCCTGTGGGCTGCGTTCTTGAGGTCAACATGTGAGGTGATTGGATATGCATCCTTTTGTGATTCAAAGTGGGGACTAACAGAGACTTTCCCCTCCCCTTTTCCCGTCCCCCTGTCCCATCCCGCTGTTCCCTCCCCCAGTCCCGTCCACCTGTCCCCTCCTGACTAACGGGGCTTTCCCTTCACCCTGTCCCCTCCCCCTGTCTATAGGGGACTGGCCCCACCCCCTGTCCCCTCCCCCTTTCTGACTGGGACTGTCCCGTCCCCCTGTACCCTCCACCTGTCTGACGGGTACTGTCCCGTCACCCTGTCCCCTCCCCCTGTCCTGTCCCCCTCTCCCCTCCCCCTGTCTAACGGGGACTATCGCCTCCACCCCTCTGATCAGAAGGCTGTTTGGTAAATGAGTCGCCCAAATCTCTTGTTCCTGATTAAAGGTAATAAATCAAACAGCAGTAAAACAGGCCACGTGGTGGTTGCTCAGCTCCAGGGTGTCTCATGTTAACAGATATATTTCAAGCTTGTTCAAAGAACGATAATAATAGCGATACACTACATGAGCTGTTTTCACACATGTCCTCCATCTTTTCGCTGCATTTTTATATCAGGAGGTTCGACCGAAGGAGTCATTCACACTTCTTCACTCTTGTTGCCCGATATTCGGACATCGTGTCGCTCAGACATCAGTAGAATCAACGGGGTGTTTAGGGGGGCGGGTTTGCAGGGGACGGGATATGATGTACGGTTGAGGTTCGCAAGAGGTGGGATAAGTGTAGCCGCTGTCACTCAAGTTTGTTTTGGTTTGTTCGACTGCAGACAGCACGGAGGCAGAAAGGGTAAAACTCATCTCGATCATCTTAAATGTTGCTGCAGCGAAGCATGAAATATTCAGTTGCATCCACAACATCCGCATCGATCGATGAAAGATTGGAGCATGAGTTAGAGACAAATAGAAGAAACGATGAAGAAGAAAGGCGTCGCGAACGACTGCGTTACCGGAGAAAGAGAGCGTCTTTTTTTTGCTTCATTTCACATATAACACATGGGGACAAATGTAGTCGATTTCTGTGTTTAACTGAGGTAACAGGGAGTGGAAGGCCGGGACTCATGTTCAGCTAACATTTTCTATACACGCGTCCAATTGTGAACTCATGTATTGTAATTTATTGTATGATTTGTACTTTTAGAGATATGATGAAGACCTATCTTTAAGCATTCAGCGAACAAAAGGCATCTCAACTCAATGACATGCAAATGCAGACTGAAGCGCATTCAACACGACCACACAAATGTTGTCAAATGCCGAAATTCTACTCCTCATTCACATATAACGTAATTGACATTTCCGCCGGCCAAAATACTACCTCAGGGGTAGTATTTTTTCCGGATGTTTTCAGGATACCAATTTCAGGAGATGTCATTCACATATACGGCCCCTCGGGAGAATAGCAGGCTAATAGCAGGACTAACGTGTATGTGTGAAGGCAGCTAGACATTTACTTAATGTATTTATTACAGACATGTTAAATTTAAGAGGGTAGGAAAAATAATCTCTGAACTCTTATCTGGTTGTATGTGGTTTGTTTACCACTGTTTCCGCTAATAAACTGGTAGCTAGCTCCTTTCACGCATCCATGTGTGTTTTGGTTTGTATGTATTTATGTGGAATGACTCCTCTGCTGGCGAGACTAAGGCTCCCGACATTGTCATAAATATATGTCCTGTTATGCCCTTTGAGACTGTACCTGTGATTAAGGGATATACATATACAATTGAATTTTGTGAGTGTTTTTAGTCTCATGAGAGAGCTCTCCTAGTTCTGCATCCTCTTCCTGCCTCAGCACCCCTAACAATATGCTGTTGACTCGCTGCACCACCAATTCATTCACCTTTGGCGGGAAGCAGTATTTCAACGAAGGTGTGTTTCTCTGCTGCATGTAATCATTCTAGTCGTTCAAATCCATGCTTGGCTGAGTGTGCCGAATTTTTGAAGCAGCACTTGAGGAGCAGCACTTCCCTGCTATTGTGATGGCCTCAGCCGCCTCTGGGAGTCTGGTGGAAACACGGGGAAACCATGTTACTCAACCATGCTTCAGCCTGATGTCCACTGGACATTAATTAGCAGGCCAGGGCTTCAGTCGGATGCACATTAATTGGGCAAGGCTTCACTGCTTTACGGCTTCGATAATTACTAGCATGTCTTCCATACTGTGAGCTGTTTGTGTGTGTGTGTGTGTGTGTGTGTGTGTGTGTGTGTGTGTGTGTGTGTGTGTGTGTGTCTGTGTCTGTGTCTGTGTCTGTGTGTGTGCTTTGTGCGCCATGCTTTTGATCCCCAGCTCGCCCTC
>NC_079414.1:700129-727339 GCF_026213295.1 Gadus chalcogrammus | reverse complement strand
TATCTGGCGATTATAACAAACCAAACCGTTTGAAAATTGAGCAAGTTATGGTTATTAAAAAAGTACATGTTGCACAATGCTATGCTGAGCAGCTTACTGTGGTAAGATGGCCGCCAGTGGTGACGTTCGACTCCATTGGCCAGCAGCGCGGACGAGGCATCTAGTTAATATATATATCAGTCTTTCCGATTTCCGCATAACGACCGGCCATAGCAACCCTGCCGACATCAACGTGTAACGTCGTCACCCTATCGTGCTCTCAAACAACGATACGTGTTCGAGAAACTACGTATTTTTAACCGTTTTTATGTCCTTTAAATATATCCTTTAATTACGTACATCGAACAGTTGGCCAATGTAAATACTAGATATGTGTGGACCGACGAAGAGATTAAGCTATTCCTTGCTCTCATCCAAGAAAAGAACCTAACAGCTATTTTAGATGGAAAACAACAACGTAATTCCACTATTTATCAGGACCTAAGAGAGATGATGTTACTAAAAGGATACGACAAGGCCTGGAATGTGTTGAGGAGTAAGTGGAAAGCTCTCAAACATAGGTGACCTTGGGTGTTTTGAAAGGCGCCTCTAAATTAAATGTATTATTATTTATTATTATTAAACAACGATACAGCTTTTCTACTTCAACCATTTATTACAGCCATGTATCGGCATATATTTTTTGCCTGCATCGCCACCTCCAGGCAGAACTAGGGTAGTTACCCGCTCCAACCACTTGATGGAAACGCACCTAATTCGAATAACTCTTTTGCGAACTTTCTTAAGATTTGCATCCCCTTTTAGATGGAAACGCACATGTCCGGGTTGGCTGGTGGTTGTTGGTTCGATCCCCGGCTCCTCCTAGAGTGTCGAAGTGTCCTTGAGCAAGGCAGCTAACCCTGACTGTTAGCTCCCGACAAGCTGGCTGTCGCCTTGCATGGTTGACTCCGCCGTCGGTGTGTGAATGTGTGCGTGAATGGTGAATGTGAGGCAATATTGTATAGCGCTTTGGGTGGCCAATGGTTAGAAAAAGCGCTATAAAAATGCAGTCCATTTACATTTACATTTGCACACAGACAAAATGGAGGCAGAACACGCACAACTCATCGCGATCATCTTAAATGTTGCTAAAATGATGCATCATATATTCCGTGGCATCCACAAAATCCGGACATTGATCGATGAAAGATTGGAGCATGAGTTAGAAACAAATAGAAGAAACGACGACGTTACCGGAGAAAGAAAGCATTGTTTTTTGCTTGATTTCACGTGACAATAATTAAAAAACATTTTCTATATAGTTATGCAGCTGTGAACTCATGCATTGTAATTTATTGAATGATGTGTTCTTTTAGTGTTATGATAAGACCTATCTTTTAGCGTTCATCACAAATGACTCTTAAGAACAGTACCAACATTTAAATATTTTTTAACCATTCGGCGAACAAAAAGCAACAGGCTGATCATCATTTAGGGGGCCTCTCAATGACATGCAGAAGTGTCATCAATACGCCCATTCAAGTTGTAAGAAATACCGACTTTCTACACCTCATTCACATATAAGGTATTTTAGATTTCCTACGGAGAAAATACTACCTAGGAGATTTTCAGGGTAAAAAATGATAGGATATGTTGTTCACACAAACGGCCCATCAGGAGAATAGCATGAGAATATCAGGACTTAAACATGTTTCTGAAAGAAGCTAGTGTGTGAACATTTTATGACATTATAAAATGAGTCAATTTATGGCAGGGTTCGAGATCTCTGTCTCTAAAAAAACCAAAAAACTATAGATGCTCAAGTTAATATGTAAGGGATAATGTATAACGCCGGTGATCATGGCTGTGTGTGCATACAATGACCGCTGTCAAGTAGGCCCTGGCATTTGCACCTACCAGCGGCCCACGGGGCGCTCGGGTGCCTGCGCGCGCAACTCGCAGATACAACTTTTCACTCGCGGAAAAAACATGCACCTTTGACAGCCACATTGATGGTGAACTAAACTTAAATACGTAAGACAACTTCACTAAAACATGGATAGATCAATGCACAACCCCAATGCATAAAAAAGTCAATAGATCATCAGAGCTAGCCTCTCCATAATAGAAACGTGTCTTACCGTAATGCAGTTAACAAAGTACAAAGGACATTGCTCTTCCCCCTCAACCCTGTCATCCAAATCCAAGTTCATAAGGACATCTGTGATGGCGACAGAGTATAGCTTCCAACTTCCAACAAACCCAAACATGCAGACGCGGTCTAGCCTATGCTACTCGATTCCGTCTTCAAATTCCCAGAAGTGATTGCTTCATTTAAACATTTACAAACAAATAATAAAATAAAGAAAATACAGGTATATTTGTTTAATTTCAAACCGTGCACATTTTTTAACATCTGAATAAGAAATTTGGCTACAAAACAATGTAGACCGATGTAAAAGTTTAGGGTAACCATGACTGTGATAGAGACCCATATATCTCTGGTATAAACACTGATATTATCTCTCTGATCCCGAGCCTGCCACATACTCTGTATGTGGAAGGGAAAATAGCTTTATTTGTAATTAAAATATTATACTGCTGTATTTTCAGAGACCCCACAGATATGAGTTTGCTGATTTCATGGGAGCCAGACCTCTCTCTATGTGAGCTCAGCTCCCACTTGCTCCCACCTAACTCGAACCCCTGATTTATGGGTTACTGGGGTAATTGTTCAATGGAAAGTGTAGTATAATATCAGTGTTTCCCACAGACCAGGTAGCAATGTTTGGTGGGGGGAGGGGAGATTAGACGCGGAGTCGGGGGTAGGGTTGGACAAGAAGTCCAGCCGGGGAGGGGGGGCATTTCGCGATTGATCATTCGCGTAATCGAGCAACCGCGCACAAAATACATTTCAAAGTGGACCGGCCCACCGGGAGAGTTCCTGATCTTCCCGATCTCCAGCCCCTGCTGCAGAGCGAATTAAAATCGCCGGCAGAACAGCCTGGGGGTCTAACACCGTCACAGCTTCGGGCGGTGAATTATTGGTAAGTATAACCATGAGTATAATGGGCCTATCTCAAAAAAATCGGAAATGACGTCACACCGGGTAAACATTCTTCCGGCGTAGTCATTTTTGTATTGCCGTCAATGCAAAAATGGATCGTTTCTTCGCCACTTCCCTGGTGGGTTTTCCCAAATTGCGATTCGAAGATGTGCAGAAGATTGTGGAGACACACTCAGCAACACCACAGCCCAGGCCAGTGTTGCCAACTCTTCAGTAGGGAAAGTAGCTATTGGCTCTCCTAAAAGTCGCTGGAAGTCGACTTTCGAGTTTTCTTAAGTCAACCTTATGGTCCGCGTAGGAGCCTACAACAGGTCACATTTAAACATGAACATTTTTAAACATAACATATTTTTGTATACAATATATATTAACAATCTAAATGGCAGAGTTCGGCCTACTCCAGACCTCCCTCCACACACAGACAGGCTGTGCTAGCTCACAGAACCAGTGAGTCATCGTCACTCTGGTCAAGGCTCTCTACTGCAGTTTCAGCTGTAGGAGCTACTTTGAATGAATAAGCAGCTGATGTTCCAAAAAGCTTCAAAACATGATCAGGCAGCTGGTGCTCAAAGCAAGCATCACCTGACAGCTTTAATCCATATCGGATGTATAGGATGGAGTTTAAGGTCTGCAAGGACATCCGGTTCCTGAGTTTGCTTTTTACCACACTCATCTGGCTGAACACTCTCTCAACTTCAGCATTCGAGTGTGGCAATGACAACACAGACACAGCAGCCATGGCAAGTTCCTGAAATGGGTTGATACCAGCTGCGTCCCTGAACTTCCAGATCTCACTCCAGAAGCCCAGTGTGTTTTTTTTCTCCATCCAGTCCATCCAGTCAGAGATGGATGGCACGCCATTGCTGGACAATCTTGTCAATTACTTCAGGTGCGTAGCCAAGGAGCTTGGCTATTTTCACCATTTCTCCAGGGCTCTTGCTGCATTTAAGAGTTTCCTCTACATTGAAAACTGACATGTATTTCAATGTCTCAATGTTGTCCGGCAGTCTCATCCTCAACTCATTTGTGAGGGAGATGGTGAAGGCGACACACCGTTTTCGGACATTGTGTTCATTGTCAGGCGCGAGGTGGAGCTCAGCTGCCTTTGAGTCAAAAAGGTAACCAAGGTATGGTATTGGACTGATGTATCCATCTATTGGCCCTTTAAGAACATCAACCTTTGCCAATGGATTCAGGACCCTCCTGCTCACAGACTTGATGAGGCCTACCAAGCTGTCAAGTAGCTTAAGAGGATCTACCTGCTCTCCCTCAAAAGCCTTCATGGCCAACTGTACCTCACCCAGCACTGACTTCAAAAAAGTCAAGTACAAGACATTTTGAGGATCACTGTACATGGAGTGTAAAACCTCAGCCATGTAGCAGTGTTCACTGGACTTGGTGACCTCAAAATGCAGCTTAAGCTCCTCCCACTGGTCCAAAATGTGTGACACTGCGGGTTCAATGGAGAGCCAACGTGTGGCACACACCTTTGTAATTTGTAAGGGTTTCTCCCCACAGTTAATGGTCTCGTAAATGGCCTTGTAGGCCTCCCTGCGTTTGGGAGACACTGAAAACCATTTATATGTCTCCCTTACCAGATACTCCACACTGCGTGGGATTGTGTCATGATTGGATGCATGAGTAACCGCAAGCTGCAGGGAGTGACACACACATCGAATGAGGACAAGGTCTTTAAGGCCATACTCCTGTTTGAGAACTGTATGGACCCCATTATTTATCCATGTCATTACAGAGGCATTGTCAGTGCCTATCCCTAGGAGTTTCTCTTTAACAAGAGAGTACTTTTCTAAAAAAGCCAACAAAGCACGAGCAATAGAATGGGCATCTCCTCCGTCCAACTCAACAAGCCCCAGAAATGTTGAAACCACTGTCCCTTTAGTTTCACTGAAGTATCTGATGGCAACACCCAGGTACTTAGACACACTGATGTCTGTGGCCTCATCGAGGAGGAGGCTAAAATGCTGCTCACCCACATCTGCCACCAACTTTTTCAAAAAGTAAGGTGCTAGGACACCATTGATCATTTCAGTGCACTTAGTCCTGTGCATTCTGAAATGCGTAGCAGCAGCAGAGTCGGAAAAAGCTGACCTACATGCTTCCCCAATGTGGTCACATGCTAGGAGGGAGCAGTGTTCAGCAATTGCTAACGCTATAGTAGCCTCAGCCTTTTTGGAGACATCAATTTTGCTTACCATAAATGGGAGCGTTGTTTGAGCCGAACTGTAAGGCTTTGCCTTTTGAATGTGCTTCTGGGTTGAACTGTTTTTCTTCACATCACTGAGTTTGGCACAGAAATCAACCTTGCAATAGCAACAGTATGCTCGTTTATCGTCTCCAATAAACGGCTTTAACCAGCCCTTAAAAGCAGTGTTTGCTTCCCACTCTTTCCTATATTTTTGTTGATAAAGTTTTGACTGCGACATGGTAAAGACACACACACACTCACGCAGTGGACGAGGTGAGGTGAAGTGACTGAACCTACCTGAGGGCCGAGGCAGTGTGAGTCAATGCGATTTATTATTTTATTTAGACAAAGAAAATATTACATTTTCCCGCCCTGGCGGGAATTACGTCAGGGGGCGGGATCAGTCGGCGGCGGCTTGCTGGCCGGAACGCGTCACGCTGTGACGCGGATTCATTTGCAGCCCGGATGCCGAGGCGTGAACGTCTCCAGAGCAGCTGGGAGGGACTGATGCACGAGGACTGGGCTGCCTGTAAGTGCTTTGAGACGGGGGAGGGGCCGCACAGGCACCCGGTGCTCGTTGTGAAGAGGTAATAGCGATAGTGCTTTCACCTCAAAAAGTCGCCAAAAGTCACCAATAACAGCTGAAAAAGGAGCTTGATTTGTCGCTTGTCGCTGTTTTGAAAAAAAGTCGCCAAAGGGGTCTGAAAAGTAGCTAAATATAGCGACAAAATCGCTAAGTTGGCAACACTGGCCCAGGCTGACAAAGGGGTACAAGTTTTTTGTGGAGGAGTTTGTACACAATTATCAAGGTAAGTTGTCTAAGGTGTTTTGTTGTTGTCAGTAGGCTACTCAATGGCCGCCTTGCTCATTCATGTTTTGTGATGACAAGCAAACCATATACGATCCATATAAATCGTCATAAATATTGTCTGTGTGTGAAATGTGTGTAAAATGATCATATTTGTTACGTGTAGACTATAATATTATGAATATAATTAGCCATGGTGGCTATGAAGTCTCCGTGTGTAGCGTTAGCATTTTAGCATTAGTTTAGCCAAGGATAGGTTCAGCTAGTTATTTGCTGACCAGTTTTCTTCCGATCAGCGACATATTATTAACATTATGTATATGCTGTGTCAAATATAGATGATGGAAAGGTGGTAGTGAGAGGTAGATGCAACCGCTCGATGAGGAGGAATGAGGAGCCCCACATACTACAGGTTTCTGCTGAGTTAGGGCCCGTTGGCCCAAGTCTGTTAGTTTTGATAGTCTGTCTGGACTAACAACCGCAGTTGCAGTTTTCCTCTTCTTCTGAAGTTCAGATCATTTTCATTGTTCTTTCTTACAAACAGTAGCGTGCTTAAGACTTGGCCCACCTAGCTTGCTGCAATGTTGTGGCTGTACAGACCTATGTATTTTTCTTCCTCTTCATTAAGGCACAAGCCGTAAATAAAGGAAATTTGTTGAGTGCATTAAAAGGACAAACATCTAGGCTAGTTCATGTTATAACATTGCTAAAACAACAGATGTAATGGTGGCCCAAGAGTTTTTGCACGGAACTGTACATGGCTTTTCTGCGGTTGCAGGCTCCTTGCCAGTTTCCAATGGCCTTATATCAAGGTCCTACCTACTAAGTTCAGTAACTCAATTCTTATGGTGTTCACAGATCACCCTGGAGGCTGTTGGACAACTGGGTCTCTCAGAACACAGCTGTAGCTGTGCTGCGGGCAAAGGCTTCTGTAGCCATATAACCGCTCTGCTGTTCCAGACAGCGCATAATGTGCAGCTGGGCCTTGATGTGGTTCCACCTTCCCTGGCCTGTACCAGTCAACCACAGATGTGGCATCGACCTCGAACACGCGTGTGCTGTTGTTTCCTCTGTTCAAATCATACACTTCAGTATTTGCCTAGAGTATATGAGCATTTCCTGTATGACTAAATTTTTGTTGTTCGCCTCAGGGAATCCATCCAGAGGCTGTGAGTGACCTGGTGGTGAAGGAACCCAAGTCGGGGGGGGAAGATTGGAGTCAAGTCCGCACTCTACAGAACGTATGCTGGTAAGACATTTGTGTTGCAATTTGCACTCTGTTAAACTTGCTCATTATGAAAAGATGCATATTAGAATACATCTGTTATCACTACAATATAAAAAAAAAGTCACATTTATATTTGACGTTTCGCCCTTTGATGTCCCACATCCTAGAGGGAATATCCAGCTTGGAGTTGGTACCATCTCAGCTGTGCTGACCTGGAAGATGTCAGCAATGACCTGTTCTTTAAGGCCAGTTGGTACTCTACAACAGTAGATGAAAAACTCATCAATGACTGGAATCTTCCTTGAAGGGCTTGGTGTTGGAATCGCCTCTTGTCCAATCCTCTGTGCTTTGCTCCAATAAAGAATATATTGTGTTGAGGGGCAAAACAGACTCCCAAAACACTTGAAACACTTCTTGAGATGGAAACCGAGTATAATATGTCATGGTCTGATCAGACACACAAAATCTGTTGAGGACAGTTTGTGGCCCCATGGACATTTCTTGCAGCCTTGCCTCCAGATCTTTTTTATGTATTAACTATAGGTGAGTGTTGTAAATAGAGAGTAAAAACCAAAGTAAAATTCCTTATTTGTTCGCAAACCTGGCCAATAAAGCTGAATCTGAATTAATATGCAACCCCAGTTTAACAGTACGTCTGATGTTGATTGAATGTTTTAACGTTAACCATGCCATGTTTGGCAAAATTATACAATAGCCCAACAAGTGTTGAACACAAATAACAGACATAACAGCTAGTTAGCACACATCTACTTACCGGCAGGGGGGCGTGTCGCGTAGTCATGTTCCCCGGTACCTCTCCGGTCCGTTTGTGTTTTGTCCTTTCCTTCAGCTTTTCGAGCTGACACCCGTTTATACACAGGTTTTTTTTCCGGGGCTGTGGTGTAGCTGTTCCAGTCCAAACGACTAGGAACAGCTCCAGTATTCAGCGTAGCACTCCCGTCGTCATAATCAGCCGCTGAGAAATGCCGACTACAGACCAGTGTACTCCCCTTCTGAATTACGAAATTAACTCCTTCATTCCGTCTGATCGCCACTGCTGTATTGGGTATTATTTGGGAAGTCGTGAAAATGTAAATACGGTTGTTTTTGTTTTGAATTGGCGCATAGAGGTACACAACAGAAGCTTTTGTTTTTTGACTGCGCCATTGTCAAATATCATGGACTACGCGACCGGAAGTCACTTTACCCGGTGAAGGCAAAATCGAACGCCGAACCAGGAAGTTGTGAGATAGGCCCATTGACCGCTGTCAAGGAAAACAAAGGATTTTTTGCCTCTAATGACGTCTTTGGTACCGGTAACTTTTCAACCCCAGCGTCCGTCTTCGGTTGCTAAGCACACTTGAAAATAAACTCAAGCGTGACTTGAAGAGTAGTTTCTTTAATGACTTCTGTAAACATACACAGGCAAAGTACACATTTGGTTACGACACGTTCTGTCCGCCATGTTTCAATACTGCTCTACAAAATGTGTTTCACTCGGTCTGTTTACATCCTAATCTAAGTATTACACCATTCGCAAAAATACATATTAATAGACATAGTAATCGGCAATGGAAATACACAAAATAAAAGCACATTGTGGCTCCTGATATTATTCCCAGTTCTTAACCTTGGCATACAAAGTAAACAAACACCATCTACATAAATGTACCGCGACCGGACCCTAATGGCGACGCAAGAAGATTAGCTTAGCTGCTAGCAGAAGTTGCTTATGACGGCATTACAACCTTTAATACAACATTCACGGCTGAGTTAACTTGCCAACTCTTCCCCACATCTCTAACCCTTGCCCAGCTCATCTTATGTACATTCATGACTCTTATATTGTTTGCTTACCTGTAAACATACACAGGCAAAGTACACATTTGGTTACGACACGTTCTGTCCGCCATGTTTCAATACTGCTCTACAAAATGTGTAGCTTTCACAGGACAGAGTGCACCAATAGATCAACGCCACCATGGCGGAAATTAGGTACTATATGCATTACATTATATGCCTGTGTAAAGGTAAATGGAGCACAATGTTGTGTACAAAATGAAATGTGTACAAAATGTATAAAATGAACGGTGTTCATTATCGTTCTATACATATGTAAGGTTGTTAATTAGACAGGCCACCATGTGGCACTGTTTACCGCGATTTGAATATTGTGTCCCTTGTGTGCCAACGTAGTTCATGCGTAAACCATCTTTTCTAATTCTTGTTTCATGTTTGACCCTAATAGATCCAAGGCTTACGGATCCAAGGGGAGCAGTATTTTTGCCCAATCTATATTTTAAATATACGTTTAAACCACCCATCCGTTTGTTTGGTAAATATGTTGCATGGGATGTTCGAGGGTTATATGTGATGTGTGTGTTTGCGTCTTATATGACCTCGTATGATTTTGTCTACTGCTTAATTTAATGTTTTCGTCTTTTTCTTCTTTTATTTGAAAGATAATGTTTATTTAATTATATAGTTTATGGTTACATGTATTTATTTTTACATTTTGTTGGGTCAAAGAGTATTTTCTAATTCTTGTTTGACCCTAGATCCAAGGCGACTATTGAAGAATTTCCACTGTTGGGGAATAAATTGCCAAGCGTATTCCACAACTCCGAACAACTGTGTCCCGTGGTCCTTCTCTACCCATCACACCAACAATCAAACAACGCAGAACATCCCTTAATAAAAAAAGAAGCAGAATCAATTTGTGGCGCTCTGTGTTGATTCTTTGGCGCTGCGCCACACATTGGTCTATGCATGCAAATAAATTATTCAATGGCTTTAACTGTTATTCAGAGGTCAAAGGGCATTGATATTTTTTAAATACATGGCAACTACTATTGGTTAGTTGAAAATAATAATAATAATAACAAACAGCTTCTTCTGAAACTGAAAATTCTGTAAAAATTCATTTACAGAAGCACCTTAGTGAAACTAAGGGATAATTTATATAACGCCGGTCATTATCGGGAAAATATAGGGAAAATAAGCCCAGACAGAGCGAAGCGGAGGCGTCTTGCTTCGCCCTGAAGCGGCTTATTTTCAAAAATGACCGGCGTTCTATACATTATACCGCTTATTACATAGCTACTTGCCAAAACGAAAAAATAACTTCAAATGGTGTGTCTTTTTACAATTTGTTGATCAGCAGAGAAATAGTTTGCCAAATACGTTGACAGATACAACCGAATGCGCTGGGGTTGACAAATTACCGGACTATTTGCGGAGTGATATGAAAGACGTGAATTCGAGGCAAAAAAACACTGTCCTTGACAGCGGTCATTACATGCTTAGCAACGGTCAATTATCAAAAAATAATTGATCGCCGGAAGTTGGGAAGGCCCATGCAAGTGAACGGAGCATTCCACAGCATTAAGAAGAGCCGTGAAATAAAGCACAGGCTTGAGTGGGGGAGGGGGAGAGGAGTAGGGCGGGAGAAATATACGAAACAAGTGAAATGAAACCAAACATGTTCCCTAATGGAACGGAGAAGGGAGGGGGCGCAGGATTAATTGTTAATTAATCGGCGGGAGTCCTGGAGCTCTATATCTGAATAATATATTAAACATAGATATCTATATCATATAATATATATTATCACGGTCAAAAGCTGTGTGCACCGCCAGAGGATATGAATCTGAAATTACTCCTCTATGTAGTGGTTCATGTACTTCAGGGAGTCAAAGCCAAAGTTCCTTTCCCCCCCCCCCCCAATACCTTCTCAACCATGGCTGAGATAACCCTCCACTTCCACAACAATCTGAAGTAGACTAAACCCGGACATGGAGGAGAAAGGGATTGTTGCCCTCGATTGTCTCCCGCCGGAGGCCGGCTGCCCACTGCCGAGGCACCAACGCCTCGGCAGCGGGAGAATCAGCGGGACAATCGCGGTCAACAATCCCTTTCTCCTCCATGTCACAGTTCATGTACTTCAGGGAGCCTAGCCAAAGTTCCTTTCCCCCCAATTCCTTCTCAACCATTGCCGAGATAACCCCCACTACGAGTGTCGTTGTGAAAATACTAGTGGTGAAACGGATCAGTGTGTCCACGGTTCGGTTCAGATAACCGTTTTGGGCCTCGGTTACGGATACGGTTCGGATTAGGATCATGTCCGTGATAGTAAAAAGGCAGACTTTTTTTTGATGGAGGGTTTGGGGGAGAAACACAAAAACGAATGAGACCCACAGGCTATTTGCAATGTGTTAATTGACTGTAATCAGACAACTTGCAAGGCTTTTTTGTGCAATAAATGTTCCCCTAAATGCATTTGAAAACATGGTGCACTGAGTGTAACATGTAAGGGATAACGGCCGACGAGGCTTAGAACTCTGGCGACGAGCGCAGCATGAAGCGGGAAAAGTCTCATTGGCTCGGGCAGCACTGGAGAGAATGCATTCTGCTGGGTCCTAAACACACTTTTGTATCGGACGTAGGCTACAGTAGGCAAAATACGCTACATAAGGCAATGCCTTCATGAAACCGAAATCCGCGGATCTCCAGAATGCTCCGAACTGTGGTAAACGAACCGAACGGATTCGGATACAATTCGAATCCGCTGCAGGCCTAGAAAATACCAGAGACGTCAGAGAACCCGACGTGTTATCCGCCATAACACCAACCATGTTCGTAGCTCATCGTCTTATTGGCGGGCCAAATTCTCTGGGCGGGCTAAGCAGAGAAAGGGGAGGTAGCATGTCTCCGTATGATGACATAAGGGGAAAATTCCAAATCGGCGCGTCTGACCTTTGTTTTTTCAAAGGCAGAGCAGGATACCTAGGGCTTGTTTTACAACTAACGCCATTTCAAGCTACTGGGGGACCATAGGCAGACTAGGAGAACTCATATTAATGTTAGAAATCCTCATAAAGTGACACTTTCATGCCATGGGACCGTAAAGATCTTGAGACTTGTTTGTTGATATGCGGTTCGGCGGGTTGTTTGAATAAGACATAACGTCTTACTTGGGAGAGTGTTGACGGCGGAGCCGTCAAAACATTCTGAGGGGGGATATCAATATCGCAAGACATTGCGGGATGCTCTAGGAGGTAAGCAATATTTAAAAAATAAATCAAGTTTGGCAAAAAGAATATAGTGTAGCACTGAGGCATGATCTGTCCCAGTACACACACACACACATACACACACACAAAGACCAAGATTTCCAATAAACTTCATTAAAAAAGAAAAACACTTTAATAGAGAAACAGAAAACAACCCCCCCCCCCCCAAAAAAGATAAGAGTTAAAAGAATCCTTTGAAACAGTCTAAATCTGCTATGAGGCCCACCAGCCAACGGATCAGAACATCTCTAGTAAACAGTTCTAGTGAACGGCCTGAAGGATGCTGGAGCTTTGAGAGGTGCCTCCACCTACTGCAGAACAGGGGGGGGGGGGGGTGTCTCACCAGAACACGCTGGTCTCTGGCTGGTTGCCGGTGCCTCGCTGACCACTGGGCCATCAGTTCTACCATTAGAAGAGCAGTACAAATGCTGCTGTGCGCGTGTACCTTTATCCCAAACTGATGAACGTTCCCTGGGGTCTGGGACCGTTCATGCTCAGCAGGAGGTGGGCCTGGGGAGTGGTTCAGGAGGGGGAGGGCCTGGGGTTTGGTTTAGGAGGCCTGGTGGAGCAGAGGCCTGGTGGTGTTTTAAACATCCCACTGAAGAGCAGGATGAGGCCGTTTGAGGAGCACTTGTATCGCGTAACTTGTTCAAATCATTTGTGGAAAATGGTTCTGAACTGGTTTGTTTCCGACAGAAATTGAAAATAATAATGGCACCTGGTAGCGAGCAACATGAGCACAGCCATGCTAAATAAGTAGAGAACAGAAAAAAACTCACACGACCAGTACATATTCCATGGGCATGGTAGTAAAATAGTAGAATATGTTTTTTTCTATAATGTCACAAGTCATTGTACACATCAAATAATATACTCAAACTTGTATTGTATTGTGAACATAAACCTGTTTACTTATCCACCCCCCACAAATCAATACAAAGAGCTTGAGAAAAACAGAGGGGGAGGGGTTAAAATCAGTCTGGTCAGCTGAACATGCACGGAACGAAAGGTCAAACAAGAGTTCAAAGAAAGAACCCCCCCCCCCTCTCCGCCAGAAACGAAGCTTCGGGGGTCTCCTCAGCCAGAAACTATCTCACAACATCAATCAGGTCGCCTGCACCCCCCTGCAACATGGACGCTGGGGAGTGTGTGTGAGAGGGATTTGCATAATTAAAAAGGACACGCCTCTCTGAGACAGCACGTCCAATTGGGGGGCACTCCCCAAAATCTTTTTCTTTTCTTTTTCTTTTTTGGAAATCTCTAGAAAATGTGTATTTACAAGTATGCATTTGTAATGGACTGAATGGTCTCTATTAAACTACTGCTGACTGTTGTTACCCAAGCCTCTCCGGAGCTCCTAGGAGTCCCACGGCGACCCCTCCCCAGCGGCCTCCAGTCCGCTCTCATAACCATCTGACCATCCTAATCCTCATCATCATCGATCTTCTGATATGTGCCACTTCTTTTTGCATTTTATCTTTAGGTAATAAAAAGAAGATAAATAATAAAGTACAGCCAGCTGGTAACCTATCTCAGATGGTAAATACAATTGTTCAGTTACTTTTAGGCCTTCAGCCAGTGAGTTATCAATCCCTCTGAATGAAACCAACCTAAAAACTGATGGGATACATGTAGTCAACTTGACCCTCTGACCTCGCCTCTATAAACACTTTCTTAAAGACTAGCCTTTTCACCTTTACACCCCTGGGACAACTTCCTCAGACACGCCAGCGTTTCCCCCTGGAGATGAGAACCTGACCTCCTACAAACCCCTTAACCAAGTGTATGGAGACGCATTCCTCCATGTAGCCCTGCCCTATGATCCAGGAGGCCTGTGGAGCCTTGTGGGGACAGTCCTCCTCTTCCGCCGAGGCATGCCTGCATGAGCGTGCACATCTGGGTGTGCGTGTCTGCGTGTGTGAGTGCCTCCTGGAGGGCCTCTTCCTCTGCTGTAGATCATGTGTTTAGGACAATGATTTCCTTCATAACCTGTTTTTTGTTTTTGTTTTTTTAAATGAAACATGATTGAGTGTGAGATAGTTTCTATAATTGTACAGAATAGCCATTTTGAAAGAAAAAAAATTACAACAAAGAAAATCAAAATGCAAAACAACAAACGTGTTCGGTTTAAGTGTTAAAGTAATTATAATCAGGCAAACGTAATCAATGTGTAACCACGCTTTAGGTCAAATAAAAAGTCCCAGTGGGGAGGAGAAGCAGAAGATCTGTTCTCAGTTGAACACTAACGTGGACTTCTGTCTGTGGCAAACAATTCATTATGATGTTTATCTATGTACAGATTAGAGAAAACAGGTCTACTTCTATACACCGAGTCAGCTGACCACTTAGCAACATCTTTTTGGTCTTTTTTGTTTTGTTTTTACTGCAACTATAGAAGTAGGAAAAAAACCAGGCGTACAAAGACCACTGGAACGGAAAGATAGGAAACCACGAAGAGCCCTGGCAGTCTGAGTAGTCCCTCGGTCAGCACTCACCCTTCAGCTTGTAAGAAAACGTCCTGGCTGCTAAGTGGTCAACTAAGTCACATCTTTTTAGGCTTTTTTCAAATTTAGGATTTTTTTTTTCTTTTGATTTTTTTTCTGAATTACGTACATTTACAAGTTTACATAATATAAGTATATATTCATATATACATAATGAGTATGTATACATACGGTAATGCGTTCATTATATATATACTTAGGTCTTTGTTCTTCACAGATATGTGAATATGTGAGAAGATTTGACTATAACAGATAAAACAAAAAGGCTGAAAAAAACCAACAAAACAAAAAACTATTGATAGCACTTTTTCACCAGATATTTTATCCCTTTTTTTATTTAGTTTCACAGTTTTACCTTTTTTATATATATTTTTTTTTATATTTAAATATCACTTCTTGAGGAGGGATGGGGAGGAGTTTAAGTACTCAGGGATGGGCCAAGTAGTTGAGGTGGTGCCTTAAAGAGGCTTACTTAAAGTAGGAGTAGTACCCGTTACTGCCGTTGGAGCTGCCGATGCTTAACTCCTGCAGCAGCGAGAGCGGGTCGCTGTTCTTCTTGGACTGCTCAGGCCGGGCGGCGGGCCGGGGCTTGGGCGGGGCCCGCAGGGCACTGGCATACGACATGGTGGGGGGCTTGGCCTGGTTGGGGGGCCCCTGCCCAGATTCTGGAGGGCCCTGCTGCTGCTGCTGCTGTTGCTGCTGTTGTTGCTGCTGCTGCTGCTGCTGTTGCTGTTGTTGCTGTTGTTGCTGTTGCTGCTGCAGCTTGGCGTGGGGCATGAGAGGGGGGAATTGTCCAAGGTGCGGGAGGCTGGCTCCAGCTGGGGGCTGCGGCGGCTGCTGCTGCCCTGCTGGCCCCTCCGCTTTGCCTTGCTCCTCCCCCGCGGGCCGGAGGGCCTTGGAGGACACCGCTGCAGGAGAGGAGGAGACGAGGTTAGAGTAGAGGGTATGAAGAAACAGGAGGAGACAGGTTAAGAGTAGAGGGACTGAAGCTAGAGCAGGAGAGGAGACAGGTTAGAGTAGAGGGACTGAAGCTACAGAAAGAGGGAAGACATGTTAGAGTAGAGGGACTGAAGCTACAGGAGAGCAGCTAGGTAGGTACCTACCTAGCAGCTCTCGTGGTGGGGGTGGGGGGGTATCTACCTAGCAGCTCTCCGTGTTGGTGGGGGGTATCTACCTAGCAGCTCTCGGTGGTGGGCTAAAGAGCCGGCGCCGTTGCATGGAATGTTGTGGAAGGCGCCGGGGGTTCCTCCTCCGTTACTGGGCCACAGCTCGCCCGGGGGATAACCGTAGGGGGCGTGGCCGGGCTGCTGTGTGTGGCCGTGGCCATGGTCGTGGGGGTGCTCCTGGGGGTCCGGCTGGCAGAGCTGGACCTGCTGGGATAGGCTGGTATGGGTGCCGGAGGGGGAGGGCTCGTCGGGGTAGGTTGAGGAGATCCGCCGCTGGTATAGGGGCCGCCCGGGGCCCCTGGGCTCGTACTGGGGAGGAGGAGATAGAGACTGTCTACAACCTGGTACCATAGAAGAAGACACACGGTAGCCTGTCTTGGGACCATGGTAACATGGGACCGCTCCCAGTACCTCACCTTCTAGCTCCACAACTACATTGTAAATAACATGGTTAAGACTGCGCTCTTTGACAAAGTGTTAGCGTTGTGTTGTTGGATAAGGTAGCAGGATCCTCATCTGAAACCTCCTCATCAAGCCAAGGGCTACCAAAAGCCATTCTGTTCTGCTGAGACTGGTTCTGATGGTTGGCCATCAGTGAACTGGTGACTCTCTTCTCTGTCCCGGTCTGCAGCCAGGGCAGAACTCGAACTCACTGATCACCTGACTCTTAAAGGGGACGTATTATACCACCAGGTGTGAGTGTGATTAGCCTTACAAGCCGTTTAGAAAATTGGCCCCATATGACATCACTAGTGGGCGTGTCCACCTAGATCTGTGCTGGATAGATCAGTCTACCAGCCTACCCAGGGAACTGAAGTAAACGTTGCTCATCTATCCAGCACAGATCTAGGTGGACACGCCCACTAGTGATGTCATAGGGGCCAGATTTTCGAAACGGCTTGTAAGGCTAATCACACTCACACCTGGTGGTATAATATGTCCCCTTTAAGGTCACGGGGTCAGGAGTCTTCTCACCTCGTCTACGTTGTGGAGAGCCGTGGTTGCCGCTGTGGTCCTGGGAGACAGGGGGTGGTGGTACGTCTCCGCACCTGGTCCCTGGCTCTGCTGCTGCTGCTGCTGGTGGTGGAGCTGCATCAGATGGACCTGCTCCTGCCTACTGGGGTGTCCCATTACGGGCATCCCGTACGGAAAGCTGTGGCCTTGGTTCCCGAGCAGGTGGCTCTGCTGCGGAGGAGGTGGTCCACCTGATGCAGCTCCCCCGTGAGACCACTGGGCCTCCGGAGGCAGGTACTTGGCCTGGGAGAGCGGGGGGGAGGCGGGAGGGCCCAGGGTATGATGGTGGGGGTAGGAGCCGTGGTTATAGAGGGCGGTGCCAGGGTGCTGTTGGTGGAGCTGCTGTTGGGCGCCCAGGTCTGCCAGGAGGTCTCGGCCCGGGTCCTGGGGGTATGGCCCCGTGGGGAATGCCGCCATGTGATTGGATGAGGTGGCGGACGGCGAGGAGGGGTCTCCGGGGGAACGGGACTGGACCTGACGGTACTGGAGGAGGCGGGACTGGGGGGGGGGTTGCATCTCCGTCTGCTCCCTGGGATCAGCCTGCTCCTGGGGGGTCATCTCCCTCAGGAGGCCCGGGTACCTGGGGGGGCCGGACACAGGAATAGGGTTTGTTGGGCAAAGAGATTCCAGTTATCCAGAGACTTGTCCAGCAGGACTTCATGTTCTGTCTTTAGTAACCTCCTACTTATCACAGGGGCGTTTCTCACCTGGTGAACCAGGTCCTTAATAACCTCAGACTCATCACATGGCGTGTCTCACCTGGTGAACAAGGTCCTTAATAGCCTCCTACTTATCACAGGGGCGTGTCTCACCTGGTGAACCAGGTCCTTAATAACCTCCTTCTCATCACAGGGGGTGTCTCACCTGGTGAACGAGGTCCCAGGTGCGCCCGGCGAGGCCCCCTCTTCCTCCGTGCTGCCCCCAAGGCCCCAGGCCGCCCTCAGTAGCTGGTGGGGGAAGCGAGGCAGGCCGGGCTGGGCCATGCCGGGCTGGACGATGCCGGGCTGGGCCAGGTGGGCAAGCTGCGGAGGCAGAGGGAAGGCCATGCCGCCCTGGAGGAAGGGCCCCCCAGGCTCCCCCCACTGGCCCAGCCTCGCCGCCTGCTGCTGCTGGCCGAGGACCTCCAGCGCAAGAGAGCCTTGCAGGTCTGTGGGGACACAGGGTTAGTCAGTGGGATGCAGCGGAACCCTCCATACTCAAACAAAATGAATGCTCTTTTCAAGACTTGTTTCACAACGGGTTTGCTAGCGGTGCTAGTGGTCTTGGAGCTCCACTCACCCAGGCTGTCTGCCGGGCCACCGTCCGGCCCTTCTTCACCAAAGTTGTTGACCCTGCCGGGCTGCAGGAGGCCGGGGTGGTGGCCAGCCGCGTGGGCCCCCATGGGAGCCCTCATGGAGCCGGCCCCATCGTCCACGGACTCGGAGCCATCCAGGGTGGGGGAGTGCACTCCCCTGTGTGAGGGGACGGGTCCACCGAAGAAGGCGGGGTTGTGGATCCCGCCCGAGTAGGCGGTGCCGAGCTGCGACTGCTGGCCCATGGCCGGGTGTTGCGAGGGCTGGCCCACCCGGTAAGGCAGCCTGGAGACTGGGTACTGCTGGGGGAAGGGGCGCCCCCCGGACGGGTGCGGGACAAAGCCCTGGTTCGGGGGAGTCAGGTGGTAGTTGAGGGGTCTATGGCCTGCCGAGGGGTCCTTGCGATTGAGCATGGTGTTGGGGAAGGCCCCCGGGCCGTCAATGTGGGACTCCAGGCCTCGCCCCGCGTCCACGTCCCCCTGAGAGACACATGAGAGTGTGAGTTCTCGGCCCTGGGACGCCCTTGACCACTGTGGTCTATGTTGGATGGTCTGTGAGTGAGGGTGTGAAAGGAAGAAGAGGTCAGTGCGTGTGACTCGCCTGCTTGTCCTTCAACTCTGCAAGTTTGCGTTCTGGCGTCTGCAGACGACTCTGCTCGGGCTTTGGACAGCCTTCCAATTTACCTGGAAAACAAGCCCAGAAACATTTACAATGATTGCGGCCACAAGATTACCTAATTTTACAAGCTAAAGAAAATACAAACACCTCCTTTAGAGAGGTGTTTGTGTAAGTAGTCTTGGACTTTGTTTAATGGCATTTATAAAACATGTGTTGAGAGCTAGAAGGGCCCAGGGACCCACCGTTCCTGAGGGGGTCAACGTGCAGCTCCTTGTCCGGGCTGGGCTGGGCCAGGCCCAGGGGTGAGGGGTGGCCCACCGCGCCGTAGGGTAGGGACGGCCCGCGGTTTTGGGCCTGCAGCAGGTTGAAGTTGTAGGCCATGGCCGCCTGGTGGTTCATGATTCGCGGGTCCATGGCGAAGCGGTTGGGGTAGCCGGCCCACGGCAGCTGGGAGAAAACATATGAGAAGTTAAAGCACCATGAACCACCGCCATGCTGCTGACAAACCAACAAAAGAACAGAAAACATTGACCAGTGTGCCTTCATACTCGGTTGTTTTGGACTCATTTGAACGAATCACATTTGTAACGGTATGCACATCTGTACTAGACAAGAGTGGTGTTTAGATAAGCATTTGCCCATTGCCAATACTTTGGTATTTAGCTCCACTACGTCTCTGATGACCTCAGGCTATGCCCCTTGATGCTTGGATGTGATTCAACATCCGGCAGGCATCGGAGCATTACTGCTGCAAAGCCCCGTTACACCGGGATTCCACCGGACACGTAAGGGGCGCGGAACGGCTGTGCCGCGGAACGGCTGCGTCCTCTGCCCTGCGTCCATTCCTACTGGCAGCGTAGCGCTGCCTTGCGAGCCAGCCGTATCCACGCGAGATCACGAGATCACGCGATAATCCTAAACCTAATGCACTCACCTTCCACTCCCAAAACTATTGAAATTAAATGCCACGCTTTGTCCTTTCTGACATTTTTTGAGATTTGGTACATAAATGACTTCATGTTGCTGAAGTTCGACAATGAGTCTCTCGTCGTCCATGTTGCGGACCCTTTGATTGATTGACTGCTGACCTGGTGCCACCGGTCATGACGTAATAATGTTGATGTGAAGTTACATGAGCTGAGTATTGTGTTTTATTTTGAAAATTGACCGGATGCTCTATGGCTTTTACTTTTCACTTCCTGCCCGGCTCGATCTGCTCTGTCGAAATTGACACGGTTTAGCAGCGGCTCGCGGCAAAAATAGAAGTGCGACGGAAAGATAGCGCCGCGGCACAGCACGCCGCTCCTGGGACGCTGCTGAAACGTTCCGCGGCGCGCCCGGTGGAAATGGTCTCATTGATTAGAGTGGAAGCGATCAGCAGCGTTGACCGTGGTGCAGCCGTGCCGCGGCGCGTACGCCTCCGGTGGAATCGAGCCTTTAGGGTTCGAGTTAGAGTTAAGGTGTCTAAAGGGGTCATGGTAATGGTTAGGGTGTCCAAAGGGGCCAGGGTGAGGGTTAGAAATAAGGTTAGAGGTTAGGGTGTCCAAAGTGGTCACCCTACTTTGGACACCCTAGGACCACTGATGGACTGGACCGCTCAACCTGTTGTCAACCCATTCCATGCACTAACGGCTCCGGAGTTAGTATTGTGCATACTAGGTCGGGACATGGATACTTTTTTTTTAATAATTCAACATTTGCCTCAGGAATAGGATTGTGTGTAAACTCATGCATAACCCAGCGCTAGGTTGTGACATTCTCCGTAGTAGTGGGGAGCTGGGGTGACCCAGGACTGCCTAGGGAGGAAAGGGGGAGAATGCTCCTGCTGCTCCACCTGAGCCTGCACTCCTAACAAGGCCAAAGGGCACGCAACACAGCTTTAATTATGCAGAGCGACGCCCTTGCTCCTAGGACTACTGAGAAACCTGAACATGGATTGTAACCGGGACTGTCCACATTTGAGCTCCAATTAATCTGGAAACTAGGGGTGTAACGGTACACAAAAGTCACGGTTCAGTACGTACCTCGGTTTTGAAGTCACGGTACGATACAGGACAGTATGGTTCATAGTTCAGGGGAAATTTAAAAAAAACGGCTTGTTTGTCAAAAACTGAGAATGGCCGTAGATCAGTAGCAATGAAAACACCAATAAACTTGATTATGGCTTTTGCATTTCTGAATTCCCAGACAGGGGTTGTAGAAATAGTGTCGTGTGCTAGTTTTGCACAGCTCGTTTTCTTTTCACATCAACGGTGAGTGTGTGCATGTTAAAGTGCTGTACGTAGACACAGAGAGCACTCTCCGTAGCTGGAGAGCCTGTCGGAGACCCTCTCCGTAGCTTACGTGCGCATCCAATATTTTTTAACTATCCGTCGATGCCAAGGACCTATTGGTCGACGCAACAGTGACGGCAAGGGCTGTTTAAAGGTCCCATGACATGAAAATCTCACTTTATGAGATTTTCTAACATAACTATGAGTTCCCCTAGCCTGCCTATGGTCCCCCAGTGGCTAAAACTTGCGTTTGGTGTAAAACGAGCACTAGCTCTTCTGCTCGCCTTTGAAAAAACGGAGTCTCAAGCGCGCTGATTTGGAATGCCTTTATTTAGGACGTCATAAAGCATCTAAGCTCCTCCCCTTACTCTGCTTGGCCCGCCCAGAGACATTGGCCCGCCAATGAGACACGACCGTGCGAGCGCCACATGTGTGTGTGTGAATACACACACTGTAACGCAAGTGTTTCTTGTCGGTTCTTTGACGTCTCTTGTATTTCCACAACGAGACTGTCGTGGGGGTTATCTGAGCCATGGTTGAGAAGGAATTGGGGGAAAGGAACTTTGGCTTTGACTCGCTGAAGTACATGAACTGCGACATGCCGCCGGTTGCCACGAGGCACCATCGCCCGGCAGCGGGCAGCCGGCAGCAGGCAGCGCGCGGTTCAGTCTACTTCAGTTTGATGTGAAAGTGGAAGAACCAGAGACGTCGCAGAACCCGACAAAGTTGTTTGTGATTCATAATATCGTCTGGAGGCGCACACAGCTTTTGGCCGTGATAATATGTATTATATGATATAGATATCTATGTATTATATGATATTATTTAGATATAGAGCTCCAGGACTGTAATGCAAGTGTTGTACAATTCCTTGTTATTTGGATAACCGTTCTGCTTTTGGTGTTATGGCGCATAACACGTCAGACTCTCGTCTCTGGTATTTCTACAACGAGACTCATAGTGGGGGTTATCTCAGCCAAGGTTGAGAATGAATTGGGGGGAAGGAACTTTGGCTTTGACTCCCTCAAGAACATGAACCACGACATGGAGGAGACAGGGATTGTTGGCGGCGAATGTCTCCCGCTTGAGCCCCGCTGAGGGACCACCGCCGGAGGCGGAGGTGCCTAAGCGCTGCCCGGCAACAATCCCTTTCTCCTCCTTGTCGCGGTTCAGTCTACTTCACATTGATGTGGACGTTGAAGAACCAGGAACGTCGGAGAACCCAACGCGGTCGTTTGACATTCATAATATCGGCTCACACAGCTTTTGGCCGTGATAATATATATTATATGATATAGATATCTATGTAGGCTATATGATAATATTAGGATATAGAGCTCCAGGACCGTGTGTTCTAGAATATTTACAGAACACGGCTAATGGCTGTGTGCGCCTCGCCATTGCGATACATCTACTGTAAACAGAGCGCATGGTACCGTGGCTGCAAGCTGCTCAGGGCCACACCCCCACCCTCCTCCTTGACCCGCCTCGCTCCTCCTCATTTGCATTATAGCTACAGACGCCAAAACAGCGCATTTGGGGGAAGCTCAATGTGCGACTGTCTCGGAGTGGCTGTAACTCTGCACCACGGCTGAATTTCGGGAACGTCTTTGAGTACTGTGTTAGTTGCCCACTAATACCTATATTAAAGAATACATAAAATAGCATGTCATGGGACCTTTAAGGACCAATAAAACACCAATTAAGGTTTGAAAAGCTTCGGAAGTTTATTTACAACACTGCTTACATGGTTTGTTGTCAACATATAGGATTGATCGGGCTGCGAATTGCATTGCGTATCCGACATACCGACGGAGAGCTGCTGAGTGGTCTACGTAGTTAGATTGTCAGAGTAGTATACTTTGGCTAAACGGTCCGGGGGGAACTCCGACTTCACGTATTTGAGTTTTATTTCAAATACGTGTATCGTTACACCCCTACTGGAAACCTTAACGTGCAAAAAAAAAAAAAGATTACTCAAATAAAGGCACATCTCAGAAGGGCCTTCGGGCCTTTGACCTGAACTTGTGAGCACTTTGGATCTGCGTGGCGGGTTAGGGTTGGTGGACGCTTGGGGAACGGCACACCACTATAATGCCACCCTCCATTCTACCGTCCTCTCACTATCATCTGATTTCTGGAACGTAAATTACAAATGGCCATAACTACGTTTACTTAAATATGACCAAAACGGATGACCATGAATAACATTCCTATGCTCCACTGGGTCCCAAACGGTAAATTCTTAAGGGGGAGGAACATTCCTTGGAGTGAGTGGACTTCATTCTCCCAGAACGAGAGATCTGTCCAACATGTCCTCAGAGGGGTGGCTCTGAGGACATGTTGGATAGGTCTTCATTCTCCGAGAACCCCTAGGGAGCCTGTTGACTGAGCCGTACTGCTCACAACTTAAGTGGTCTCTGTAGAGTGTTGCTGAATGTTGAAACCCATCGTATTCATGTAGCCCAGTAAGGCTGGAAGCTAAATTTTCTCTGCTTCACTTCTCAAACCTTTGCCTTGGTATCAGATGTACTCATAATAAAAAGCATTTAGCATTAATTGTGGAAACTTGCTAGACATTCGGCAGTATATTATGATGCATTATACCACAGGGGTGACCACATCTCAACCGTCACTTGGTGACTGTGCTGGGATTGTTAACCTGGGAGAGCTAGCCAGGGACAGCTAGCCTAGAGGAGCAAGCCAAGGAGAGCTAGCCTGGGAGAGCTAACCTGGGAGAGCTAGCCTGGAAGAGCTGGCCTGGGAGAGCTATGGAGGTAGCCTGAGCCTGCTAGCGCTGCCTCCAGCACTGCCTCCAGCAGCAGTGCCTCCAGCAGCACTGCTTCCAGCAGCGCCAGCTCCAGCAGCCATCTTGAGTGTTGTTGAAATGCCTCACGTCATGCCTGCAACGTCACGGTATTTGTCCGGCCTCATTTTAGATAAATGGTCGGCCCATTTCGTACCGGGGAGAAGAAAAGTTCTATGTGAGAGAGGGTAGACGTATTCCCAGAGCAGGAAGGCCAGATTGGTCTGGTTCCCAGCCTAGTAGTTACCATACCTACAGTGGGGAGAACAAGAATTTGATACATTGCCAATTTTTCAGGTTTTCCCACTCACAAAGCATGTAAATCTGTAATTTTTATCAGACGTACATTTCAACTGTCAGTGCCGGAATCTAAAACAAAAATCCAGAAAATCACATTGTATGATTTTTAAGTAATTAATTAGCATTTTATTGCATGACATAAGTATTTAATACATCAGAAAAGCAGAACTTAATATTTTGGTACAGAAACCTTTGTTTCCAATTACGGAGATCATACGTTTCCTGTAGTTCTTGACCAGGTTTGCACACAATGCAGAAGGGATTTTGGCCCACTCCTCCTACAGACCTTCTCCAGATCCTTTAGGTTTCGGGGCTGTCGCTGGGCAATACAGACTTTCATCTCCCTCCAAAGATTTTCTATTGGGTTTAGGTCTGCAGAATGGCTAGGCATCCGTAAGATGCTTCTTCCGGAGCCACTCCTTAGTTTCCCTGGCTGTGTGTTTCGGGTCGTTGTCATGCTGGAAGACCCAGCCACAACCCATCTTCAATGCTCTTACTGAGGGAAGGAGGTTGCTGGCCAAGATCTCGCGATACATGGCCCCATCCATCCTCCCCGCAATACGGTGCAGTCGTCCTGTCCCCTTTACAGAAAAGCATCCCCAAAGAATGATGTTTCCACCTCCATGCTTCATGGTTGGGAAGGTGTTCTTGGGGTTGTACTCATCCTTCTTCTTCCTCCAAACACGGCGAGTGGAGTTTAGACCAAAAAGCTCTATTATTGTCTCATCAGACCACATAGCCTTCTCCCATTCCTCCTCTTGATCATCCAGATGGTCATTGGCAAACTTCAGACGAGCCTGGACATGCGCTGGCTTGAACAGGGGGACCTTGCGTGCGCTGCAGGATTTTAATCTATGACGGTGTAGGGTGTTACTAATGGTTTTCTTTGAGACTGTGGTCCCAGCTCTCTTCAGGGCATTGAACAGGTCCTGCCATGTAGTTCTGGGCTGATCCCTCACCTTCCTTATGATCATTGATGCCCCACGAGGTGAGATCTTGCATGGAGCCCCAGACCAAGGGAGATTGACTCATCTTGAACTTCTTCCATTTTCTAATAATTGTGCCAACAGTTGTTGCCTTCTCACCAAGCTGCTTGCCAATTGTCCTGTAGCCCAGCCTTGTGCAGGTTTACAATTGTATCCCTGATGTCCTTACACAACTCTCTGGTCTTGGCCATTGTGGAGGTTGGAGTCTGTTTTTCGAGTGTGGACAGGTGACTTTTATACAGGTAACAATTTAAACAATTGCAGTTAATACAGGTAATGAGTGGAGAACGGGAATAACTAACAGGTCTGTGAGAGCCGGAACGCTTACTTGTTGGTATGTGATCAAATACTTATGTCATGCAATAAAATGCAAATAAATTGCTTAAAAATCATACAATGTGATTTTCTGGATTTTTGAGATTCCGTCTCACAGTTGAAGAGTACCTATGATGAAAATTGCAGACCTCTGCATACTTTATAAGTGGGAAAACCTGCAAATCGGCAGTGCATCAAATACTTGTTCTCCCTACTGTATAGTAACTACAATAGTACACCAAACAGTCACAGAGGACCTGCACTGCACGCAACAGGGGGAGGTCTCACCGGCAGGGGCATGGACATCACCATGTTCCCCCCGTAGACGGCCGGGACATAGAGGATGCTGGCGCCGGTGTGGGGGTCTATCCTCTGCACCGGGCTGGGGGACTTGCCCAGGGCGGCCGGTGTACCGCCAAGCGGGGGGCTGAAGGCCCGGATGGGGTTCCCCATCAGCACCGCGGGGCTGGCCTGGACTGCAGGGAACAGAGGACAGGGTTAGCATGAGGCGTATCATGAAGAAATACAGCTGTGACTCTACATAACACTGCACATATTCTAATATACATATAAACAACAAAACAGTGACTGTTATTACTGTAACATGTATTCTGCTCAATGTGTTATTACTGTAACATGTACTCTGCTCAATGAGTTATTACTCCAACATGTATTCTGCTCAATGTGTTATTACTATAACATGTATTCTGCAGAGGCCGGTTGTGAATCAGGTGTGAGTGCAAACCCTAAACTATGAAAACCATATTCAATAGAATATAAAGGAGACTGTAGGTGACATATTGTAAAGGAGATACGTCTTCATAGTTGTAAACTCCCGCTGTAAAGTGCGTGTGCAGATGATTCCATTTGAAATAACAACCTTGTCCCTTATTGGCCGCTCATAATCTCTGCGATAGATGAAGTGCAATAATGATGGATGATCGCCTTGTGTACGTGTGTGTGTGGTCTTAATGCCGGGTCTCTAGTGACGTTATGCTAATCGTCCAGTCGCTCCCCTCACCCTACATTATGTGGAAAAGCTCCCTAATGAGTTCAACTCTGAGACACATGGTGTGTGTGTGTGTGTGTGCGTGCGTGCGTGCGTGCGTGCGTGTACGTGTGGTCTTAATGCCGGGTCTCTAGTGACGTTATGCTAATCGTCCAGTCGCTCCCCTCACCCTACATTATGTGGAAAAGCTCCCTAATGTGTTCAACTCTGAGACACATGGTGTGTGTGTGTGTGTGTGTGTGTGTGTGTGTGTGTGTGTGTGTGTGTGTGTGTGTGTGTGTGTGTGTGTGTGTGTGTGTGTGTGTGTGTGTGTGTGTGTGTGTGTGTGTGTGTGTGTGTGTGCGCGCGCGCGCGCGTTGACGTGGGGGTTGTAAATGCGATGTGTGTGCCTGCTCTTCCGTATGTCTTGCCATTACTTTGGAGGATATGAAGTTATTATGTGAAAGAATCTCAAACGATGACGCATACAGTGAACGTTTATTTGCACGGGGGGCGGGGGTTCCTCTGTGGCAGCAGCAGCTCTATTCTAAAGCCCATCATCTCTGCGACCCCATTGGCTGACGGCTG